>NC_142802.1:64799977-65070753 GCF_049724085.1 Artemia sp. Qi Xiang Cuo | reverse complement strand
ATACTGTGATCACTGCGAAGAGGTTGTTTTCTTTATGTTTAGTAATTCAAATGGTTGTAATAAATATCTGTGATTCAAGAAAGTAAAAGTTTGATACTTAAGCGAGTTATTTTGTCCATAGGCCTACTTATTAGCCATTAGCAGCTGGCTCAGGAGTCAGGCTTCCCTTCCCCTTTTCCGTTATTTCTTCCAGTTTTGTTCTGTTTTCATGGTTCTCGTTTTCTTTCCTTCATTTTAGGTGTCAGTTTCGTGATCAGCAGATAGGAAAACCCCAGAAAACACATTTCAAACTGATTTCTACCCCTGACTTCAATTGTCCCTTTTCTTCCCCTCTTTCCCCCTTTTCTCTCGTTATGGTGGAGCTCATGTTTTTTATTTCATTTTAGATGTCAGTTTCGGGATCAGCAGATAGAAAGACCCCAGAAAACATATTTCAAAGTGCTTTCTACCCCTACCCTGTATTTTTAAATTTTTTCCCCTCTTCCCCCGTTTCTCCCGTTTTCCGTAGTACTTTTATTCTATACTGAATTTTAGATGTCAGTTTCGTGATCAGCGCAAGGGAAAGCCCCAGAAAACTCACTTTGAACTATTTTCAGGGCATGTTCGGCATTTTTCCCAATTTCCCCCACATTTTCCCCTTGTTCACTGTTTTTCGGGCACTCGCCTCACTCAGATTTTCGGGGACTTTTAGTATGTTGTACAGAATTTTTTTTTGATCATTTTGGTACCATTTTCGTTTATATTGCAATTTTGTCCGGGTCAAACCCTAAAAGTCCTGGACTATAAGAGGCGGGCAAAAATAAATTGTAAATCATTTATGTGAATAATGAATAAGAGAGAGCCAAGTATTGAGCCTTGGGGCACGCCGCAACCCGTTGTTTTGATGAAGAATGCTCACTCCCTACAATAATTACTCGATCTTCAAGATAACTTTTAAACCACAAAAAAATATGGCCTCTCACTCCGATATGGTCTAACTTACCAAGTAGTATATCATGGGACATGCAATCAAACGCCTACTTCATGTCCATGAGTATTGCCATAGGGATTTTACCCTGATCCATCATTTTATTTATAAAAATAGAAAGAGAAACAAGTTCTTCTATTGGTATCAAAATACCTTTTTTTAGAGTTTTGGTTACTATTGAGACGAGTCGCTCTTACTATACAGTTCGTTACCATGAACTGTTTGATTGCATAATAACTATAGCGATTCTGAACTGAAAATTAGAACGAAAAAAATGTGAATTTTTTCATTGGAAATATAGGACAACAATATAGACATACGTACTTTACGGGTTAAGCCAAAAAAGTTTGGCTCCAGGATACAATAATAACTTTGAACTGAGATGAAATAAAATTAATGGCGAAAAAAATGGCGTAACGAGTCAATTGAAGCAAAAGGAAAACCAAACTAATTAAAAAAATTTCAGGTTTTTTTTCTGTTTTGAATAAAAAAATGGAAATTATTGATCAGACACCATAAATACTTTTGCACTTTGCAGCTAAATAAAATTATTTTATTTAAAATTTTCAGGAATTATTCTAGTTGCAGTTTACAAATCAGATTTTTTTTCAGGGAATCGGGCAGCTAACTAAGTCCAATATATGCAATGGTATATTCTTCGAATGATAGTCTTTTAATGTATTACTGGATAAAGTTCATTCTTTGATATAATTAACATTGGACGTGATCGTCTCTTACTAGGTTGCTAGCTACCGCTGCAACCCGGATTGTAAAAATAACACTTTCTACTACAGTGTTATAGAAAAAGGCAGTTTTTCGTAAAAAATTGATTCTTGTAATTATGTATTTCTTATACTATTATCTTCTTAAAAGATAAGCGTGTATAAATATTGCATTTACTTATTACGTCATATATGGTTGTAGCCTATACAATTATAACGTCATTCATCAAGCTTGTACACGAAAATGAAGTTTTTTTGTCAAAATTGATTTTATTTTAAAAACTATTTTATTTTTAATTAAAAAAGACCCTAGATGTAGCAATATCCTTTAAATGAGCCATTATACAGCTCTCAATGATTTTCCAGTGCTCA
The DNA here is from genome assembly GCF_049724085.1 of Artemia sp. Qi Xiang Cuo. NCBI lineage: Eukaryota > Metazoa > Arthropoda > Branchiopoda > Anostraca > Artemiidae > Artemia > Artemia sp. Qi Xiang Cuo. The sequence continues at coordinate 65,068,692 of NC_142802.1, read as the reverse complement.
GCTAGCTGAGGAGGAAAAAAACGGAAAAAACAAAAAAAGATGCCGTTTATGCGGATTGATTCTTGTACTTAAGTATTTCTTATATTCTATTTTAAAAACTATTTTATTTTTAATTTCAAAATGCACTAGATGTAGCAATTTCCTTTAGAATAGGCCATTATAAAGTTCTCTATGATTCTCCAGTGCCTAGCTAGCTGAAGAGGAAAAAAAAAAGAAAAAAAAAGATGCCGTATGTGCAGATTATCGCGGCTTCAGCCACTTTTCTGAATTTTCAAGCCAGTATATTTTCCTTGTAGTTCAAGCCAAAGAACGGTACGTTTTCCTATATAGGGTTTCGGATAAGGCGGTTCTAATAGTGTACTTCTTGTTTTGATCTGAATCTCTTTTTAGAAGTTATATGTTATTTTAGTTTTTACTATAGGGCATAATCGTCTCTTACAAGGTCGCCAGCTACCGCTGCAACCTGGACTAGGGGAGAAAAATCTGAGAGTAAAGTACCTTACACTAATATTGAAGATAATGTGATCCAGCCCCAAAGCGATTCACCAGTAGTAAGCGCCCAATTAGCACTGAACGTGATTGCTTAATATGCCTTACCACGGGCCAGTGACCTATTACAATGAACCCTACATGCCATGGCAGACAGGTTTTTCTAATGTGACACTAATTTTTTGGAGGTCAAACAGAGAGAGAGTGGCGTTCACACTAACTTGATTAGTAATTGGATTCAGATATTCTACGAACGGACTTTCAATCCTACATTCATGGGTTTCTGCAAAGTGTTATGGGTTTCATTGAAAAAATACCAGTCAAAGAAAAAAAATAAATAAATAAAAAAAAATAAACATGTATCCATGATCTTTCTTCTGGCAAAAAAAAATACAAATTCCAATCAAAACTGGTCAAACGTGTTAATAAGCTGTAGGTTATAGCTATCTGGTAACTCGTTCAGCATCGCATGTATTATTAGTGGTATCAAAGGTATATCATTTGAGTAAAGCTAGGATTTCTGTTAAATAAATTATTTTTATATTTTTTTCGTTCAATTGAAAGCGAGGATTTCTGTTAAATAAATAATTGTTATACCTTTTAAAATAGCTTTACTGGGTTTGAGGGGCTCTCTCGTTTTATTCCGTGTGATTTTTTTTTAAATGGTGTTCGTTCAAAAAAGCGAGGATTTCTTTTAAATAAATAATTCTTATATTTTTTCCGTTCAATTTAAAGCGAGGATTTCTGTTAAATAAATAATTGTCATACCTTTTAGAATAGCTTTACATGTTTTAAGGTGGTCAGTAGTTTAAGTCCTTGTGATTTTTTTCTTTACATGGTGTTCGTTCAAAAGGCGAGGATTTCACTTAAGTATATAATTCTTATAGTTTTTCCGTTCAAATTAAAAATAGGATTTATGTTACAAAAATAATTTTTATTCCTTTTAAAATAGCTTTACGGGGTTTGAGAGGCTCTGTCGTTTTATTCCGTGTGATTTTTTCTTTACATGGTGTTCGTTCAAAAAGCGAGGATTTCTGTTAAATAAATAATTCTTATATTTTTTTCCGTTCAATTGAAAGCGGGGATTTCTGTTAAATAAATAATTGTTATACCTTTTAAAATAGCTTTACGGGGTTTGAGGGACTCTGTCGTTTTATTCCGTGTGATTTTTTCTTTACATAGTGTTTGTTCAAAAAGCGAGGATTTCTGTTAAATAAATAATTCTTATATTTTTTACTTTCAATTGAATGCGAGGATTTCTATTAAATAAATAATTGCTATACCTTTTAAAATAGCTTTACGGGGTTTGAGGGGCTCTATAGTTTTATTCCGTGTGATTTTTTCAATACATGGTGTTCGTTCAAAAAGCGAGGATTTCTGTTAAATAAATAATTCTTATATTTTTTCCATTCAACTGGAAACGAGGATTTCTGTTAAATAAATAATGGTTATAGCTTTTAAAATAGCTTTACGGGGCTCGAGGGGGTCTGTCGTTTTATTCCGGGTGATTTTTGCTTTACATGGTGTTCGTTCAAAAAGCGAGGATTTCTGTTAAATAAATAATTATTATATTTTTTCCGTTCAATTGAAAAAATGGTTTTCTGTTAAATAAATAATGGTTATAGCTTTTAAAATAGCTTTACGGGGTTTGAGGGGGTCTGCGTTTTATTCCGGGTGATTTTTTCTTTACATGGTGTTCGTTCAAAAAGCGAGGATTTCTGTTAAATAAATAATTCTTATATTTTTGTATTGAGTGTGATTTTTTCTTTACATGGTGTTCGTTCAAAAAGAGAGGATTTATGTTAAATAAATAATTGTTATAGCGTTTAATATAGCTTTGCGGGGTTTGAGGGACTCTGTCGTTTGAATCCGTGTGATTTTTTTTTACATGATGTTCCTTCAAAAAGTGAGGATTTCTGGTAAATAAATAATTCTTGTACATTTGTTGTTCAATTGAAAGCGAGGACTTTTCTTCCATAAATAATTTCTTTGCCTATTATAATAGATTTACGGTTTTTGAGGGGGGTTGTCGCTGATTTCCGGTGTATTTTTTCTTTAAATGTTGTTCGTTCAAAAAGAGAGGATTTATCTTAAATAAATAATTCTTATATTTTTTTCAGTTAAATCGGAAGAAATGATTTACGTATTATAAATAATTGTTATAACTTATAAAACAGCCTTACTGGGCTTGAGGAGATCTCTTTTGTTTTTCAGTATTATTTTTTCTTTACAAAGCGGTCATTCAAAAAGCGAGGTTGTTTTTTAAATAAATAATCCTTATATTTTTTCCCTTAAATTGAAAGCGAGGATTTTTTCCGTTCAATTGAAAGCGAGGATTTCTGTTAAATAAATAATTGTTATACCTTTTAAAATAGCTTTACGGGGTTTGAGGGACTCTGTCGTGTTATTCCGTGTGATTTTTTATTTAAATGATGTTAGTTCAAAAATTGAGGATAGGAATTACCATGTTATTTTCTTGCGTGTATAGGAATCCTCAAGTTATTTGCTTGCATGTATAGGAACTCCCATGTTATTTGCTTGCATGTATAGGAATTCCCACGTTATTTTGCTTACGTGTATAGGAATACCCACGTTATTTGCTTGCGTGTATAGGAATTCCCATGTTATTTGATTACGTGTATAGGAATACTCCCGTTTGATGCTTGCGTGTATAGGAATTCCCATGTTATTTGATTACGTGTATAGGAATTCTCATGTTATTTTAAGGTCTTATGTCCCCTCCCAATCTATTTTAAGGGCTTTGGTTCCCGTCCTATGCTTTTCCAGGAGCAGATGCTCCTTCTATACTATTATAAGGGCTTTTCTTTGTGGTTTTTCTTTACTTAATTATCGTCTTAAGGGTTTTCAGACCTAGGTTTTTAGATTTTAGTGGTTTTTTGTGGAATGGAGTTTTTTATTTGAGAAGTTAAATTTAGTATTTTGTAGTTTTACGTGCCTAAAATCATGAATTAGGATAGTTAATTACCTGTTTAGGGTTTTCAGACATTTGTTTCTTATTTACCCTTCCTATGCTATTACAGGAGCTTATGTTCCGTCCTATGCTATTATAAGGGCTTTTTCGTGTGGTTTTTCTTTACTTAATTAGCTGTTTATGGGTTTTCAGACCTAAGTTTTTTGATTTTCGCGGATGTTTGTTTCCTGAAGTTTATTATTTGAGAAGTTAACTTTAGTATTTCATGGTTTTACGTGCCTGAAATCATGAATTAGAATATTTAATTAGCTGTTTAGGGTTTTCAGACCTAGGTTTTTTAGATTTTCGTGGATGTTTTGACTCCTGGGGTTTACTATTTGAGAAGTTAACTTTAGTATTTTATGGTTTTACGTGCCTGAAATCATGAATTAGAATAGTTAATTACCAGTTTAGGGTTTTCAGACCTAGGTTTTTAGATTTTCGTTGATGTTTGTTTCCTGGAGTTTATTATTTGAGATGTTAACTTTAGTATTTCATGGTTTGACGTGCCTGAAATCATGAATTAGAATAGTTAATTAGCTGTTTGGGTTTTCAGACCTAGTTTTTTTTTAGATTTTCGTGTGTGTTAGGTTCCTGGGGTTTATTATTTGAGAATTTAACTTTAGTATTTCGTAATTTGACGTGCCTGAAATCATGAATTAGAATAGTTAATTAGCTGTTTGGGTTTTCAGACATAGTTTTTTAGATTTTCATGGGTGTTAGGTTCCTGGGATTTATTATTTGTGATTCTTATATTTTTTCCGTTCAATTATTTTCGGTGTAAGCCAATATAATGCTAGGGGGAGTAAAAACGGTAGTTATGTAGTACCTGGTAAGCAGGTGACTTGATATGCTTCATTAGAAGTAGGTTATTGCAAATGATACCTCCTCGACAAATATTTTTATGGTTCTAACAATTGTACTCTATGCTTGCCCAGAGACACAATTTGGTTTTCTCGTTATTGCTCTATGGCCAATTATCGACACTTTCTTAGTTTATTGTATGTACTAAATCAGTATTTTTTACACAGTGGAACGATAAACACGTAACTAATATCTCTAAAAAAGTGAAGATAAAGCATTTTAAGAAAGTGTGTTCACATGATAGTGTTATTGTAGCATTGAATGCCGACAAGGATAAGTATTTGAACTATGAAACAGGTACAAGTGGCAGTTCTATTTGAAATGTATACGGGCATTGTTATGACATTAGGAAATTATATTTTTTTTGATGTACCAAATAAATTCAACTCTAATGATTTCAGATCTGTAATATCTAGATTTCCAGAAATGATTGCGTTCCAAGCGAATGCTAACATAAAAATATTAGGTGATAAAGAGGTTTATCTTTTTGCTAGTGCTTTTGGAAGCATGTTACCCAGTGTTATACCATATACGTGCGCGCACGTAACCTCGTCTAAATTAACCTTAAAAAAATGAAATAAAGCTATGTCGACTTTGCATGTCTCTCTCACTATGTGTGCGCCGTCGCGGTGTGTAACCAATCACCAATCAAGTTATTGTATATTGAGCAGCCTCCGCTGTCTCTGATTGGTCCCTAAAAATGGGTGTTGTCTAAAAAAACCTGTCTGGTTGAAAACGTGGAGTTTTCGTACTGCTCACTTTTTTGCAACGTGTAGGAACCAGTGGGGAATCCCCGCTCATTTGGAAAGGTGCTAAGAAAAGGCAAGCAAATAGCATGTAGTTTCAAAACGTGTTTAATCACGTTTCTTGAATGAAGTATCTGTGTTGTATATTCAAGAGGTGAAATCAATAAAGAGCTTGTTACTTACTTACAAATATTTTCATAATTTCTTGAATGAAATTTCCGTATTGTGTATCCAAGAGTTGACTTCAAGAAGGAAATTGTTACTTACTGAGAATTTTTTCATAATTTCTTGAATTAAAATTCTATATCGTGTAGCTAAGTGAAAATTGTTTGTGATAAAGAGAAAAAAACGTTCCACTGTGTAAAAATACTGATTTAATACATGCAATAAACTAAGAAAGTGTCGATAACTGGCCATAGAGCAATAACGAGAAAGCCACATTGTGTCTCTGGGCAAGCATAGAGTACAATTGTTAGAGCCATAAAAATATCTGTCGAGGAGGTATCATTAGCAATAACCTACTTCTAATGAAGCATATCAAGTCACCTGTTTACCGGGTACTACTTGTGTATCCAAGAGTTGACTTCAAGAAATAAATTGTTACTTACTGAAAATTTTTTCATAATTTCTTGAATTAAAATTGTATATCGTGTAGCTAAGTGAAAATTGTTTGTGATAAAGAGAAAAAAAAAGAATTGTTCTGTTATTAAAATTTCCAGACTTCATTTACATGCAATAGATACCGAGAGTTCAATGACTCCTCCCCGCAATGACTTCCAAGGGTTTTATGACTTCTCCCCACAATGAATCCAGATGGTTTTAGGACTCATCCCCCTAGCCATAACTCCATTCAACCTTGAGCGAAGGTATAAAAGTTTGATGAGGTATTTTTCTACTTAACAAATACATTAATAACTTCCAAGATGAAAGGATTGTATGACACAGAATTTATCAGTTTGAAAAAATCATCTTGATGTGTTATATTTGAATCTATATTTTTATTATTGTCTATGGAACTCGAAGAAATTAACTGTTATCATTGTATAGTGAACTATAACATGTTCGAGTATGATAAGAGCTTGTGTAATACTACATTACATCATATAAACAGACTGGAATTCTACGATAGAGTGATTACACTACTTAATAATGCTGGTCAGGAACTGAGAAATGTTCAGGAGGAAGTCAGTAAAATTTGCAGATTTTTCGGGGTTGAAGCACTCTACGTAAAGGTCAATGTTCCTACCGATAAAGTTTTAATTAAAAAATGTGGTCCTAGGAGTCCACTTTTCAATCTAAAAGAGTTTAAGTGTCCTAAATTTGAAGAGGGTTATCACTGTCCTGCAGACGAGGTTAAGTTCTTCGCACAGTGGATACCTAGGGATATACCTGATGTTGATATATCAATAAGATATGTTAGAAACTATTCAGGCCCGCAGGACCATTGTATATGTATGTTTAAGATTGAACTATAATTACTAGGTTTATGTAAACATTTGTTGTTGTGTTTTTTTTTTCTAAAAAAAATACGTTAATAAGTTTAATCAATAAATATATTTAATCTTAACCCGTCTTTATTCTTTAGAATAGTTCTATTCTTTTCATTAAATTGTGAAGAAATTGTATTTAACAATCGCTTTCTTGAATTCGCTTCCTGGACACAATACAGATATTTAATTCGAGAAATTATGATAAAATCGCAAGTAAGTAAAAAACTATTTATTGTTTTGATATTTAATTCGAGAAATCCCATGAGTTGAATTCAAGAAAGAGTTTGCTACTTACGATACTTTGATTTTGTCAATGCTATCCCAATTATCTGTCAATAGATGTTGATAGAGAATTTATTCATTCTTATACTTAGATTTTCTCTATGTTAGCCTATCTATCTGATATATGATATATGTGAATTCCTTTTCTTGCATCTCCGATGTTTCAATATACATTCTAAACGTTTGATATGTTAGCTTACTCTAAAAATAATGAACACATAACAATGTAAGTCATAATATATTTTTAATGAAATAACGTCATGTAGAATATTAATACAAAAATATATATTATTATACATTATTAATATCAATGAACAACTTTGGACATTTTGAATCTGTTCCATAAAATGGTTCACCATATTCTCTCTTGATACTATAGCTATTGTCTTTTCTTAGTTCGTAATCAGTAGAATAATCATTATTCAATTTTGACTCATACACAATTTTTATAGGTGTGTCATCGACAGGGTCAATATGCTTTTCGTCTTTGGTATTATTTGATTCATTGACTGTTTGATCAATGGCAGTAACGTTTGCTGGTACTTTATTTTTCATCGATTCATCTTTATATTCCTTAGTGATATTTTCCGCCAATGCCCTTTTTATTTTTTTAGCAGTTTTACTGTCTATTATCACACTATTTGTACACAAGTAACAGTTCCGGAATGTAGACATGATATGATTTTTGATATTAGCAGAAGAGTAGGCCTTTCTTTTCGTCTTTGCTTTCATTTGAATGCTAATATCCGAAAGCTGACGATATGGTTTAACACTGTGTAACATGTTACCACAAGCACTAGCAAGAAGATACCCCTCTTTATCAACTACTATTTTTATGTTGGCATTTTCTTTGAGTGCAATCATCTCCGGGGATCTCAATCTCGCATATCCACCATCATAAGAGTTGAATTTTTTGGTACTCCAAAGAAATTTAATTCCTTACTGTCATGACAATGTACGCATAAGTTTCCGATAGTGGTACCACTTGTACTTGTTTCATAGTTCAAATAGTTCTCCTTGTCAGAATTCAATGCTACAATAACACTATCATGTGAACACACTTTCTTAATATGCTTCATCTTCACTTTTTTAGAGATATTAGTTACGTGTTTATCGTTCCACTGTGTAAAAAATACTGATTTAGTACATGCAATAAACTAAGAAAGTGTCGATAACTGGCCATAGAGCAATAACGAGAAAGCCACATTCTGTCTCTGGGCAAGCATAGAGTACAATTGTTAGAGCCATAAAAATATTTGTCGAGGAGGTATCATTAGCAATAACCTACTTCTAATGAAGCATATCAAGTCACCTGTTTACCAGGTAATAGATAACTACCGTTTTTACTCCCCCTAGAATTATATTGGCTTACACCGAAAATGATTGAACGGAAAAAATATAACAATCTCAAATAATAAATCCCAGGAACCTAACACCCATGAAAATCTAAAAAACTATGTCTGAAAACCCGAACAGCTAATTAACTATTTTAGTTCATGATTTCAGGGACGTCAAATCACCAAATACTAAAGTTAACTTCTCAAATAATAAACCCCAGGAACCTAACACCCACGAAAATCTAAAAAAAACTAGGTCTGAAAACCCAAACAGCTAATTAACTATTTCAATTCATGATTTCTAGCAAGTCAAACCATGAAATACTAAAGTTAACTTCTCAAATAATAAACTCCAGGAAACAAACAACAACGAAAATCTAAAAACCTAGGTCTGAAAACCCTAAACTGGTAATTAACCATTCTAATTCATGATTTCAGGCACGTAAAACCACAAAATACTAAAGTTAACTTCTCAAATAGTAAACCCAAGGAGTCAAAACATCCACGAAAATATAAAAAACCTAGGTCTGAAAACCCTAAACAGCTAATTAAATATTCTAATTCGTGATTTCAGGCACGTAAAATCATGACACACTAAAGTTAACGTCTCAAACAATAACCTTCAGGAAACAAACATCCGCGAAAATCTAAAAAACCTAGGTCTGAAAACCCTAAACAGCTAATTAAGTAAAGAAAACCCACACGGAAAAGCCCTTATTATAGCATAGGACTGAACATAGGCTCCTGTAATAGCCTAGGAAGGGGACATAAAAAATATATGTTTGAAAACCTAAACCATGTAATTAACTATCCTAATTCATGATTTTAGGCACTTACAACCACAAAATACTAAATTTAATGTCTCAAATAAAAAACCCCAGGCGTCAAACATCCACGAAAATCTAAAAAACCTAGGTCTGAAAACCCCTAAACAGCTAATTAAGTAAAGAAAAACCACACGGAAAAGCCCTTATAATAGCATAGGAAGGAACATAAGCTCCTGGAATAGCAAGGGAAGGGAACACAAGCCCTTAAAATAGATTGGGAGGGGACATAAGCCCTTAAAATAACATGAGAATTCCTATGCACGTAAGCAAATAACATGGGAATTCCTATACACGCAAGCAAATAACGGGGGAATTCCTATACACGTAATCAAATAACATGGGAATTCCTATACACGCAAGCAAATAACGTGGGTATTCCTATACACGTAAGCAAAATAACGTGGGAATTCCTATACATGCAAGCAAAGAACATGGGATTTCCTATACATGCAATCAAATAATATGACATGGGGATTCCTATACACGCAAGCAAATAACATGGTAATTCCTATCCTCAATTTTTTAACTAAAGTCATGTAAAGAAAAAATCACACGGACTAACACGACAGAGTCCCTCAAGCCCCGTAAAGCTATTTTAAAAGGTATGACAATTATTTATTTAACAGAAATCCTCGCTTCCAATTGAACGGAAAAAATCCTCGCTTTCAATTGAAGATAAAAAATATAAGAATTATTTATTTAACAGAGATCCTCGCTTTTTGAACGAACACCATGTAAATAAAAAATTACACGGAATAACACGACAGAGACCCTGAAACCCCGTAAAGCTATTTTAAAAGGTATAACAATTATTTATTTAACAGAAATCATCGCTTTAAATTGAACGTAAAAAAATAAAATAATTATTTATTTAACATAAGACCTCGCTTTTTGAACGAACACCATTTAAAGAAAAAATCACACGTAATAAAACTACAGAGCCCCTCAAACCCCGTAAATCTATTTTAAAAGGTATAACAATTATTTATTTAACAGAAATCATCGGTTTCAATTGAACGTAAAAAATATAACAATTATTTATTTAACAGAAATCCTCGCTTTTTGAACGAACACCATGTAAAGAAAAAATCACACGGAATACAAAAATATAAGAAATATTTATTTAACAGAAAACCTCGCTTTTTGAACGAACACCATGTAAATAAAAAATCACCCGGAATAAAACGACAGAGCCCCTCAAACCCTGTAAAGCTATTTTAAAAGGTATAAAAATTATTTATTTAAAACAAATCATCGATTTCATTTGAACTGAAAAAATATAAGAATTATTTATTTAACAGAAATCCACGCTTTTTGAACGAACACTATGTAATGAAAAAATCACACGGAATAAAACGACAGACCCCCTCAAACCCTGTAAAGCTATTTTAAAAGGTATAAAAATTATTTATTTAACATAAATACTCTATTTAATTTTAACTTAAAAAATATAATAATTTTTTATTTAACATAAATCCTCGATTTTTTAACGAACACATTTTAAAGAAAAAATAACACGTAATAAAACGACAGAGTCCCTCAAACCCCGTAAAGCTATTTTAAAAGGTATAACAATTATTTATTTAACAGAAATCCTTGCTTTCAATTGAACGGAAAAAATATAATAATTATTTATTTAACAGAAATCCTCGTTTTTTGAACTAACATCACTTAAAGAAAAAATCACACGCAATAACACGAGAGAGACCCTCAAACCCCGTAAAGCTATTTTAAAAGGTATAACAATTATTTATTTAATAGAAATCCTCGCTTTCAATTGAACGGAAAAAATAATAGAATTATTTATTTAACAGAAATCCTCGCTTTTTGAACAAACACTATGTAAAGAAAAAATCACACGGAATTAAACGACAGAGACCCTAAAACCCATTAAATCTTTTTTAAAATTTATTAAAATTATTTATTTAACAGAAATCCTCGCTTTAAATTTAAATGAAAAAAATATAAGAATTATTTATTTAACAGAAATCCTCGCTTTTTTGAACGAACACCATGTAAAGAAAAAATCAGACGGAATAAAACGACAGAGCCTTTCAAACCCCGTAAAGCTATTTTAAAAGGTATAACAATTATTTATTTAATAGAAATCCTCGTTTTCAATTGAACGTAAAAAATATAAGAATTATTTATTTAACATAAATCCTCGATTTTTTAACTAACACATGTTAATAAAAAATAACACGGAATAAAACGACAGAGCCCCTCAAACCCCGCAAAGCTATTTTAAAAGGTATAACAATTATTTATTTAACAGAAATCCTCGCTTTCAATTGAAAGTAAAAAATATAATAATTATTTATTTAACATAAATCCGCGCTTTTTTAACGAACATCATGTAAAGAAAAAATCACACGTAATAAAACGACAGAGTCCCTCAAACCCCGTAAAGCTATTTTAAAAGGTATAACAATCATTTATTTAACAGAAATCCTCGCTTTCAATTGAACGGAAAAAATATAAGAATTATTTATTTAACAGAAATCCTAGCTTTACGCAAATGATATACCTTTGATACCGCTGAAAATACATGCGATGCTGAATGAGTTACCAGATAGCTATAACCTACAGCTTATTAACACGTTTTACCAGTTTTGATTGGAATTTGTATTTTTTTTTGCCAGAATAAATATCATGGATAAATTTTTATTTATTTTTTTTTTTTTTTTTATTTTAACTGGTATTTTTTCAATGAATCCCATAAAACTTTGCAGAAACCCATGAATGTAGGACTGAAAGTCCATTCGTAGTATATCTGAATCCAATTACTAATCAAGTTAGTGTGACCGCCGCTCTCTCTCTGTTTGACCTCCAAAAAATGGGTGTCACATTAGAAAACCTGTCTGCCATGGCATATAGAGTTCATAGTAATAGGTCACTGGCCCGTAGTAAGGCATATTACGCAATCACGTTTAGTGCTAATTGGGCGCTTACTACTTTCACCTAATACTGCTAATGGGAATTCCATGACATCAAGTCAAGAAATAAAAAAATAGCGGAAACTCGAAGTCTTCATTCATACGTTGTAAACTCTTTCGAGGACTTTAATCCCACTGTTATAACTGTGCCATCATGGAGTGTTCCTGACCCTAAATCAGGTGAAGCATACGAGTCAACAATAAAAATATGAGGAAGAAAGCAATTCAAGTGCGCCAGAACTTGCCAAGGCTAAATGCGTTTTCGCACGATTACATGACGAGTTGGGCACATGTATTTCTAAAATTGAACCGAAAAGAAATAGGTATTTTGAAGAAATATGTGGCCAAGGTGCTAGTGAGGCTAGCAATTTAAAACATAGGAAAATTCCTGACTTGAACTTTGGAGATTTGAGTGCACCAATATCGGTTACGACAGATCGGTTACGGCATGCCCCCCCCCCTTGAATTTAGACCAGAGTAGGAAGAAAATAGAAGTGTAACAACTAATCAAAGAAAAAGAATTTCGTATTTTTGTTTTGTCTTTATAAAACTTACCGCATTTTGGAATTAATAAAAAAGAAATATGATGAAGTGTAAAGAAGTGCGCTTTCCGTAGCATGTATGTGCCCGCTATGGGCCCACGGTCTCAAGCTCAAAATTCTTCTTTGAAAAATCTTACTTTCCTTCAGAGAAACTATCTCGCTAATAATGGAAACTTCTTCAACACCAAAACAATTTACTCTCTATCTCTCTAGTTTCTACCTAGGCAAAAAGAAGTCAAAAGTAACTGCAGAAAAAAAGCTTACTTATTTTGACATCAAGTCTACGAAACGAACTAAACTAAACGTCAACCCAAAATTAAAAAATACTTTGCGACTCACCTCCAACGTGGAGTTTTGGGTACCTCTTACTAAAGGCAGTGAATGTCTCCTTCAAATGGAAGGACAAACGTTACTCTGGGCTTTTCAAGCTATTCTGTCTTCTGTACTGGTCACTCGTAGGATGCATTTTTCAGTTGGTAGCTAATTAGCAGATTCTTTAAACAAGTGTCGTAATCAGCTAACCCTAAGAGAATACTAGCAGGGCGAAAGAATATTTAATAATAGCTTCGCCCAGGATTGAAGTATTGAAATTAAAGAGAAATGATTTTAAGTTACAAAAAGAGTATTTATCTGATAAACAAGGCCAAGGGCCTCAACGTTCAGCCCCAAATTTTCCATTGGCTTATAAGTTCATCTGTTCATATCGGTTCATCATTGGTATATTGGCTCATTTGTAAAATTCAAGTTCATCTGGTATATCATTTCAATATTTGGTTAATCAATCCTGCTATGAGCTTACTGTGCAACATCTGCCATAGTCACAGAATTGACTTTCATATAGTTTGCGATGAAAAGAAAGAAAACAAACAAAAGCCTAAGAAAACCTACTAAAATCAAAACAAGATAAAACCAATGTTGCAAAAGAATAATCCTCCAGTCAAGCTTTCTTGGGATTTACTTAAATGAAATATTTCCTGCTAGTCTTAATAGCTCATTAAGTTTTGACGTGGCTAGGGGATGGAAAATAAATTTTTTACTCAGTTCTCAATTATTAAACCCATTTTTTAAAATTTCTATTCTATAATTGTATCGACATAGGCTTATGCACACTTTAAAATGATTAACATCGCCTCCTTAAATGATAAACAATTCTTAGTCATCCTAAAATGATAATTGCCGGACTGTTTTTTGGCTTTTTTTCGGCGATTATCAACCATTTTGTTGCAACAAGGCTACGAAAGACTGGTAAAATATGTCCATAACAGTGTTACTATTTAGTTACTTTTGAGGGTTTTGGCATATGCTTCTCCAAACCTAGTTTGACACAGCTGCAATTTAGTGCAGAAACGGATGTTTTTGCATTTTCTTTTTGCAGATCATCGGTTTGTTGCTGCAATCTTGTACGTCATGACCGCCCATTGACTGTGTTTGAATATTTAAACTAAAAAAATCCTCATTAAAAAAGTAAAAACCTAATCCCATATTTATAGTTTTGCTGTTGGTGGCTTAAAAGATGGAACGGTTGAGTATGAACAGTTTTGTGTCTTAGCTGTGTCTTTGTGTGAACCATTTCAAGTCAGAAAAAAATATAGCTGTGTAAACCTAGTGCAATAGCCAAAAACACATTGCCTGGAAATACATGTTGTACTTGTACTGTGAGTTACTGTACTGCTAATGAAAAAGCAATGATTTTGAACAATTTTTAGCCCAAAATGTAAAATCAATTGCGTTTGTTGACTTCATTGATTCCCTTGTACGGTTGATAAACTGACAAGATGAATAAAGACATATTTCCAAGGCAATGGGTTTTGATTTTTAATCGAGGAGCAATTTAATACTGCACCTTGCGAAAATAATATTTTCTTGAATTTGATATCATTAGATTAATGGAATAAAACCACAATTCACTTTTTTAGGGTTGCGATCGTGTGGCATATGTATGGGATATGCGAACCGGACAGAGAGTGCAGGCCTTCGAGGGACATGAGGCAGATATTAACACGGTAAAGTTTCACCCAAGTGGCGACGCTATTGCCACTGGATCTGACGATGCAACGGTAAGAACTATATTTTATTATCATATTCGTATATGTTCACTTTTCATATAATTTTATATTCAGGGTGTTGAACGGGCTCCACTAGTCTCAGAGTAATCTAAAAATTTTACAACAACAGAATCAGAGTTTTGGACGAAGTGTCCAAAAAAATAGTACCAGGACCAGAAAAAAAAAGAAGTAAAACTCTTACATTTTACCAAAGATGGGCAGAAATAAAGTCAAAAACAATAAAGTTCTTTTTCTCTAGGTAGAAACTAGATAGATAGAGAGTAAATTGTTTAGGTATTGGAGAAGTTTCCATTATTATACGAGATGGCTTTTCTGAAGGCATGTAAGATTTTTCAGAGAAGAATCCCTAAAATAGTAATGACCTGCGCTTCCTCCTTGGCAATTTTCCAAGGACTGCTTCAGCCGACATCCAAGGACTGCTTTGGCAACCATCCAAGGTCAACAAGAAGCAATGCGCTCTTACTTGCCATATCGTAGTTCACGGGTTGCTATGGCAGACATCCAAGGCCACAAACCAGTATATTAGCAATAGTTGAATAACGGGTGTAGTTAACTCGTTGAAGATGAAGCACATGTTTAACCAGGCTTTCATAACTAGATTTTTATATGATTAATTAAAAAAAACTTTTTCCACTAAATAAGTTTTTCAATGAAAAGTAAAGAACCCCATTAAACCAAAAATAAGCAAAAATCAAATCAAATAATCTACCAAGCGTGAAACTACCACAAATCAGCATCGATAAATAAACGAAACCCAAAACGAACTGAAATTACAATAAATTACCGAGTCAAACTCAAAACAAGCAGAAATTAACATGAGTAGGGCTCAAAACACCCTCAAAAATATAAATCTTTTTACTTTTAGAACTTAATAAATCAAATAATAATAATATTTTGATTACTAAATATCAGTATATGTATATTAAACTCACAATGCACATTTATTTGTATTTTTTTCAGTAAAGTGTAAATTTTTTTCTGGCCTTGGGAAGGCGTAAGTAGTAATCTAAGTAATATTTTGCTTGTGCCCCTGTACCAGACAGGTTTCTAATGGGTATAGTCTGGTTTGGTGGGTACAATCTGGTTTCGTGGGTATAATCTGGTTTGGTGGGTATAATCTGGTTTGGTGGGTACAGTCTGGTTTGGTGGGTATAGTCTGGTTTGATGGGTATAGTCTGGTTTGATGGGTATAGTCTGGTTTGGTTTTTCAAAGAGAATGACTATCCCCATGCATATAGGTAATACTTCTACAGGGCATTATGACAAGTTTCTGGGTCAACTCTAGTTTGAGGGTCGATAAAGTGAAATTATGTCACTATTCTAGTTTTTCTAAACCAGAATTGCCTATAACTTAATATATTCAATTTTTTTTGATAACTTGATAGGTGATTTGAATAAAAGGAATTCAAATATTTTGCCTATGAAATAGAAGCTAACTCAATTTGCGAAAAGGTATTCCATTTGCACAACTCTGATCTGATTGAATTGTCGCCGGACAATGAGATGTAATCACTGCTAAGCCTTTTTTTATTGCGAGAGGATTAACCAATTTACTTCTTAGTGTTAACTGACAGAGTTCCAAATACGGACATTTTGAAAAGTAGACAAAAATTGGACACTATAATCAGAATTATTTGATTAACATTTAAAAAGGGGTAATGAGATATGTGATCTGTATAATACACTAGTGATGTTTGATAAGTATTGTCAATTTAACATATTATCTACCGTGCCATTGATTGCCACTTGTCTGAGGACAGGGAGAGGTGAGTTAGATTAGGGAGGGAAAGCATCTAAATCACGGATACTGCTAAGAGAATTATCGGTACCATAGTGTTGCGGGCAGGGGAGGGGGAGACGGTGTTAGCATACCAGAGCAAAAACTCATGCGCACTAGACCTTATGATCCTAGTGGAAGCTCGTAATGCCCTTACTCATCCCCACACTAGGGTTATTGACTGGCTGTTCCACTGTATATTAACTCTAAATACAGAGAATTAAGGTGATAGTATTCCGATACAATAACTAAAGAATAATAGAATTGATGCTCCTAGTGGAAGCTCGTAAAAGCCTTCCCCCTCCTCGTGCTAGGGTTATTGCCTGGCTCTGACAATGGATATTACCTCTAAATACAGAGAATTAAGGTGATAGTATTCCGATACAATAAGTCAAGTATAACAGAATTTATGCTCCTAGTGGAAACTCGCAAAACCCTTCCCCCTCCCCGCGCTAGGATTATTGCCTGGCTGTGAGAATGGATATTATCTCAATACAGAGAATTAAGGTGATAATATTCCAATACAATAATTCAAGTATAAAAGAATTGACGCTCCTAGTGGAAGCTCATAAAACCTGTCCCCCTCCTAGAGCTAGGTTTATTGCCTGGCTCTGATAATAGATATTACCTCTAAATACAGATAATTAAAGTGATAGTATTCCGATACAATAATGGAAGAATAATGGAATTTACGCTCCTGGTGTGCACTCGTAAAACCCTTCCCCCTCCCCGCGCTAGGATTATTGCCTGGCTGTGACAATGGATATTATCTCTAAATACAGAGAATTAAGGTGATAGTATTCCGATACACTAAGTCATGTATTATATAATTTACTCTCCTAGTGGAAGCTCATAAAACCCTTCCCCCTCCCAGCGCTAGGATTATTGCCTAGCTGTCACAATGGATATTACCTCTAAATATAGAGAATTAAGGTGATAGTATTCAGATACAATAAGTCAAGTATAATAGAATTGCCCTTTACGTAGAGTGCTTCAACCCCGAAAAAGCTGCAAATTTCACTGACTTCCTCCTGAACATTTCTCAGTTCCTGACCAGTATTATTAAGTGGTGTAATCACTCTATCGTAGAATCCCAGTCTGTTTATATGACGTAATGTAGTACTCCACAAGCTTTTATCATACTAAAACATGTTATAGTTCACTATCCAATGATAACAGTCAATTTCTCCGAAATCCATAGACAATAATAAAAATGCACATTCAAATATAA
Organism: Artemia sp. Qi Xiang Cuo; assembly: GCF_049724085.1. Lineage (NCBI taxonomy): Eukaryota > Metazoa > Arthropoda > Branchiopoda > Anostraca > Artemiidae > Artemia > Artemia sp. Qi Xiang Cuo. The sequence goes on along the minus strand of NC_142802.1, from coordinate 65,051,134 downwards.
CACCACAAGAAGATTTTTTCAAACTGATAAATTCTTTGGCATACAGTCCTATCATCTTGGAAGTTATTAATGTAGTTGTTAAGCAGAAAACTACTCATCAAACTTTTGTACCTTTGCTCAAAGTTGAACGGAGGTATGGCTAGGGGGATGAGCCCTAAAACCATCTGAATTCATTGTGGGGAGGAGTCATAAGACCCTTGGAAGTCATTGCGGGGAGGAGTCATTGAACTCTCGGTATATATTGCATGTAAATGAAGTCTGGAAATTTCAATAACGGAAAAATTCTTTTTTTTCTCTTTATCACAAACAATTTTCACTCAGCTACACGATGTAGAAATTTAATTCAAGAAATTATGAAAAAATTCTCAGTAAGTAACAATTTCTTTCTTCTTGTCAACTCTTGGATACACAATACGGAAATTTCATTCAAGAAATTATGAAAATATTTGTAACTAAGTAACAAGCTCTTTATTGATTTCACCTCTTGAATATACAGTACAGACACTTCATTCAAGAAACGTGATTAAACACGTTTTGAAACTACATGCTATTTGCTTGCCTTTCCTTTGCACCTTTCCAAACGAGCGGGGATTCTCCACTGGTTCCTACACATTGCAAAAAAGTGAGCAGTACGAAAACTCCACGTTTTCAACCAGACTGGTTTTTTAGACAACACCCATTTCTTAGGGACCAATCAGAGACAGCGGAGGTTGACCAATATACTATAACTTGATTGGTGATTGGTTACACACCGCGACGGCGCATACATAGTGAGAGAGACATGCAAAGTCGACATAGCTATATTTCATTTTTTTAAGGTTAATTTAGACGAGGTTACGTGCGCGCACGTTCACGAAGACCAGAAATAATCACGAAGACCAGAAATAATCTGCGAATACCAGAAATATTTTGTTCACGAAGACCAGTGAAATAATTGTTCACGAAGAAATAATTGTTCATGAAAAAATAATTTGTTCACAAAGACCAGAAATAATCTGCGATAAGCTTACGGGGTATATTCTGTCTACTGTGATTAAGACCAAGGAGGATCTGGTCGTCCCTTGGTCTGCGTCTTCTTATTGGATATTCGAAGGAATCCCCCAAATCTGGAGGAGTTTCTCGTATCCGCCACCACCTGGGAATGAACAAATTTATTACAAAATCAATTTAGTGGCACATCCATTAAAAAGTACTGAAGATGCTTTTGCACCACCTTCATATGGCCAAATGTATTTTTTACATCCCATTGAAGTTTTTGAAAAATACCTTGCACATCCTTTAAATTATGAGATCTTTCGCGTTCTCGTTTTCTCTCGCCTTCTCTCAAGAAAGTTTCAAAGCAATCCCTCAAATCTAGAGGATTTTCCCCTATCCACTACTGGGGACGCGCTTGGGCTGCTTGGGGTGCATCTCTCACTAAGAAGGTATCTCTGCGATGAACCCAAGCGTTCACTTTATTGTAATTGTATACATAGTTTCTGTTGTACGTTACCATAAGTGAGAAAGAGACCTATCTCGTTTTCTCTCGCTCTCTGACGGATATTTCGCTTCCGCTTTTCATTGTTCTTTATTTGTCTCATATATTCACCAGAAACATTTTTTTCAATTTCTAAATAGAATTAGGGATTTTTTTCTTTTTTTTTCTTACGAAATAAAATTTTGTTTCGCAATGTTGTCCTGAAGTATTAAGACCAAGCAGGATCTGGTCACCCCTTGGTCCACGTCTTCTTATTGAATATTCAAAGGAATCCTCCAAATCTGGAAGATTTTCGCCTATCTGCCACCCGGGGACACGCTTGGGCTGCCTGGGGTGCAGCTCTCACTGAGACAGTAACTCAGTTATGAGCCCAAGTGTCCACTTTATTGAAATTGTATCCAGAGCTACAGGAAAAATCTGTACGAAGCTTTGATAATAAGAGCCAACAGTCGATTGACTTTGATAATCAAATTTTTGAGTTTTAAAAAGAAATTCAGTGGGCTAAAAGACACGTCTTTTTAGTTAATATTTATGACTCTATTTCCCATGTTCGTTCAAACAGAAAACACTCAGAGCTTTTTGGATTATAGAAAATATTGAAATTTAAGCTCTGAATTCTTTCATTTTCTTTTCAGTGTCGACTTTTTGATTTGAGAGCTGATCGTGAGATTGCCACTTATTCAAAAGAAAGCATAATTTTTGGAGTTAATTCAGTAGACTTCTCAGTAAGTGGTAAGTGGGGTGTTAAATTTATTGAGACGTTATATATTTATAATATATTTGGTACAATAGATTATGTATTAATATGTTAACTCCGTTGACTTCTCAGTAAGTGGTAAGTGGTGTGTTAAATGTATTGGGACGTTATATCTTATAATATATTAGGTATAACAAATTATGTTTAATATGTTTTATGATATATCATAATATATTTGACTCAAAGGGGAAGACAAACTTTTCCTATGAGGGGTGTATGGGTCAAGGCTCATGACTTGACCAGTGGCTTCAATTGAGGGGGAGGGATTATTCATCCAAATCCCTGATTTTTTTGCCTTCTGTCCAGCTATGAAAAATCCCTTGGGGGGATTTTCATTTAAAAAAATGTAGTTTTCGGAATTTATTATTGAAAAATATTAAAAAGGGGCAAAATTACCCTCCAAATACTGAAAAAAATATTTTGTCTTCACCCCCTAAGGTTTCTTGAACTGACGCCATCTGATATCCTAGGGTATGTAGGTCATTGGTTCTTCAACGTACAAGGGTACTTCAACTTTGTTGAAATAATGATTCTGGGACTGTTTAATCTTTTTTTTTAGGTTTAAAGGTCACATTTTACTGTAAGTCTTTATATATATATATATATATATATATATATATATATATATATATATATATATATATATATATATATATATATATACATATATATATCTTGATAACAGCTTTATTTGGCACTGCACACCCTTCTAGACCGTTCTAGTCCTGCCACATCTTACCACAAGATACTGCAGTTTATATCTGAACCAGTTCAAAGCTGAAAATTAACCCCGTTAAATTTGAGACAAATCGGTATAGAAACTCTTTCTTTCCATATTTTTTAGAAGTATAGCAAGTGGCAATGATTTAATGTGTGTTTTTATTGTTGTGTTATATGTTGTGTTTTATATGTGTTTTTGTTGTTTTTATTTTTCTGAGGACCACATAAATTAGCCTTCTGCTACATTATACCTCTAAATAAACAAAAGTCTTAGTGTTCTTGAGTGGACTATGCCACCAGTCATTTGCGGATATATTTAAGTGAAGCTCAGTAGATATATAAAACTTCCTGATCAAAATATGTAGATGAATATTGACATATTTGGTACTCAGAACGAAATTGGCATCGAAAAGTAAGTGTAAAACCTGAAATGTTTCCACAGTCATTGATTACCGCTAATTTAAGGGATTGTGCTGTTATTACCCTTATTTTGCCGATAATAATGTGGACAAGAGAAAATTTACCACTTGGTGACAAGAGAAAATATTTGTAAACGGTGAGGTAGAGGGTGAAGTCAAAGATAGATCCTTATTTTTGCCCAATATCTGGAGATAGACAGGATGATTTAATTAATTTTTTTAAGGGTTATATGGACTGGAGGATAATTTTTTTAAGTTGGTATAGAATGGAGTGAAGGGTGGATTTTATGTTGAGTGACAGAATTTGTATGAGGATTAAGGAGTTGGGACAATTGGTGGATACAAGAATGGAACATAGTTTAGCTTTAAGGGCGTGTTTTTGTTTCTAAATTTTATGGCGATGTGTATATTTGTTTTAGCCATTACCAACAAAGTGTGAACTTGATGTCATAGTTCATCCTGATGATGTCGTAGACGTCATAAACATCCTATTTAAATTGTCTAAAATTCATAAGGTTAAGATAAGACTACATTATAATGAAAAAACCATTAGACCTGCTCTTCCTCGAGCAACCATTTCAAAAGGGTGGGACATTGGCTCGCCCCATGTTTTCACGAAATATCTGAAAAGCCTAGAAACAGAGTTGGTCATGAGGTATTTAAGGCCTCAAAAGAGGATTATTTTTATTTTCTTTTATTTACAAACGGGTTACAATAAATAAATAAACAAACTTCTCATTTAAAAAAACACTATCAAATGCATTACTGAATGCCGGACAAAAACCCGAAAAACAATATAATAATTATTTTATTTATTTCCTTGGACCCTAACATAACCCGACCAAAAAACAAATAAATGTCTTCTCTCGCTTCACTTTCCCACCTATCCCAAAATCAAATCAAAAAGTGGGAACCTCAAGAATCATTTAACTGAGTTTGTTTCACCGACATTCACAAAAAAGAAAAAAAATTAGAAATAAATCACTCGTCTATTCAAAACCCAAGCAATCAGCTCACCAACAAACAATCAACCAATCATTCCCTACACACAACCACTAAAATCTTACATATTGAGAAAAACAACTAAACCTGAGGGAATTTTGAAATTTAACCTGATCTGTCTTGTTTCTTACCTCCTCGGGAAGTTTGTTCCAGACAACCAGGCCAGAAAAACGGTTAGAAAATGTAGAACTTGTTGTCACAGGGAAAGGGGTTCATATTGAATGGGAATTCCTTGTCTCATACCCATGTTGATCCCAGTAAATCCCAGTAAATCCCAGTTGATCCCAGTAAACCCATACCCAGTAAATCCAATCGACAAACATGCAGGTAGCAGGTTATTAAAACTTAAAACATTAATTATGCCGTGTAAAACGTAACTAGGCCGAACAGTGGCAGAATCTCAATACCGTCATATTGCGTTCGAACCGAGTCACAGCCTTGCATTCAAGATACAACACGAGCAGCTTTATTTTGTAGAAATCTCAGTGGAAGTAGATAAGTACTAAATGTAGCTGACCATACACTTATACAATATAACAAATACGGATGAACTAGCGAGAAAGACAGCATTCTTAAAATTTTAAGAGGGAAAAAATGCTTCAGTTTCCTCAGAATTCCAACATTCCTGGCGATTTTAGTACACAATGATTCAATATGAGGTTTAAACGCAAGACACTCAACGACTTGGACACCAATATATTGGACATATATAGGTCTCTGGAGATATCCGCTTTCTAGTTGAATACCATGGATCCAAGGATAATAATTAGCACTTATTCCATATAGAATAAATTCACTTTCACTATAGTTCAAACATAATTAATTTACACGCATCCATCTTTCAATACAATTCATTCTTGTATTTAACAGTAGAAATAAATCTGCCTCAGTCACAGCTACCGCTGAATACTGTGTGTCATCAGCGAAGCTAGGAAATATCATGTTTGACCGTCTAGATGCAGGTCCAACATGACTCAACATCCTTTTAAGGCAGGCATTCAGATCATTAATATAGATTAAAAACAACAAGGGGCCAAGCACTGAACCCTGTGGTACTCCACATCTCACATTCATATAATCAGAATGAATACTTCCAACCCCAACACACTGTTTCCTTCCACTCAAAAAAGACAAAATCAAACTGTGAAAATTAACACGAATACCGACATGCTCAAATTTTGATAATAATATACTATGGTCAACAGAGTCGAATGCTTTCTTAATATCCAGAAATATAGACGCAACTTTCAACCCAGTATCCAACGAATCATTGACAAATGCTATTAAGAAAATCACCGCTTACTCTGTTGACATAACATAACGAAAACCGAACTGAGTAGGTAGAAAATAAGAATTTTTATGTGAAAATCCACCATTCTTACATAAATGAATTTTTCAAACAGACGCGATATTATTGGAAGCATTGATATCGGCCTGTAATTATTCATATCATTCTTATAACCATTCTTAAACAGCGTTACCAAATGAGCACTTTTCAAACAATCTGGGTAAACTCCATTCTTAAAACATGAATTAATCCAATACAACAGTTGAATGAAATAGTAGAAGAAACTGAACGAAGAATTCTAACACTGAAAAAATCCTACTCGGCTGCCAAATTCTTCATTGACTTCACTGTCGTCTCAAGGTCTGCAAGAGTCACTGGCCTTAAAAATATAGAGACTTCAGCTGCCTCATCGAGAAAGTAATTATAAGAGCCATCGCTTGGTGACTATGCAACATCAGATACACTCTTACCAATATCCGTAAAATGTGCACACATTTTATTAGCAACTTGATTATCCGATTGAGCATCTGGAATGTCAGGAATAGTCGGGGCAGCACGAGGGTTCACTACCGACTTGATGATTCTCCACGTTTTCACAGGGTTGCCCTCTACTTCTTTAAATTTGTTTTCAAAATAGAGCTTTTTAGCCTGTCTTAAAAGGGTGTTAAGATTTCTGTTATAACTTTTATAAATATCTTTATCTGATTGGGATCCACTTATAGTAAACTTTTCATAGAGCTCTTGTCTTTTATCCATCAATTTAAGTAGCGCTTTCGATATCCATGGTTTCTTAGCAACATCATAACGTGTATGCTTTTGTTTGAACTCTAAACTTTCATATATGATCTGAATCAGTTTTTCATACCATTTACCAAATTTTTCATTAACACAATCAGTGCCATAAAAAAATTCAAATGGTTCATTCACAAGTCTAGTCCTTAAATAAAAGTTCAAATAGGGATGAAATCCTTTTAATAGACAGTGTTTTTTATAACAGTGATAGAAATTCACAAAAATACCAGATATTTCGGTCACATATACAGTGACCGTCATCAGTGGTAAAACTAAAATAAAACAATTTAAAACAAAAGTTTATATACTGAATCAAATAACACTACATATTGTTTGAATCTCTAATTCTTTTCAAAGCGAAGGCGGAAGCTATTCTCTTTGACCTTCTTGGATTCGGTTCATTAGCGTTCAATGATATAACATTTGGACAAAGGTCAACTACATTGGGTGAATTGAACTTTACTCTGTCAGATTTTAATAAATTATCATAGAGTCCAGACCATATTCATCTGTATCCCGATTCAAAGCAATATTCGTGAATGGGATTTTTTTTATTTCCAAAATTTCACGAAAATTTTGCGTTAAACCCCGATCCCTAGAAATCAAAGAGACCTTCTCGAACAAAATAAATTGGTCTTGAAAATTATAAATGTGTTTTGAAAGGGCTGATGTGAAATTTTCAGTATTAGAATCATGCTTTAAAGCTAACGAAATAGAATCTTTGTGTTGTGATAATCTTATTTCAAAACTCTGGTTAGTACGTCCCACATATGAGCTTCCACAAGTACATGGGATCTGATAAACCCCACTTTGTTGCCCCAATGAAGTTAGATCCTTCCCCGAATTTAGAAAACTACCCAAAGTATTATTACTCTTTAAAGCTACCCTTAGACCATTGCTTTGTAAAATTCTTTTAAGTTTTTCACTTAGCCCGGGGACACATGGTAAGGAATAAAACACATCCTTCTCCCGAGTCGTCTCAAAGTCTTCCTTAGAAATCTTTAGAAATCTTTTTCTTCTTTTTGAAACAGTCTGGTTAATTAACCATTCTGGATAGATGTTGCTTATTAGTATTTTCCTTAGAAAAGACAACTCATCCTCAACAAATTTTGGAGAGCAAATACTAAAAATCCGATCAGTTAAAAAAATGATCAAACCAATTATTACTTGGCGAGCGTGACCGGAACTGTAAGACAAAAATCTATTGTTATTTGTCGGTTTTCTGTAAATTTTAAAATCCAGACTATTTTGATTTTTCAAAAGAAGAACATCAAGGAAAGGAAGTTTCCCATTCTCTTCCAATTCAACGGTAAACGTTAAATCCCCTCCCAAACAATTAAGATGTTCCAAAAATCCTTTTAATTCCTCCTCCCCATAATCCCATACTAAAATAATGTCATCCAAATATCGGCCCCGGAAAATATTTTTTAAAAAATATGAATCTAACACAATTGTTTCCATATTCTCCACACAAATATTAGCTAATGAAGGGGATAAAGGGGCCCCCATAGGTAAACCATTTATTTGTTCGAAATACTCCCCTCTAAATTGAAAAAAATAAGAGAACTTATTGCACAATTTTACTAAATGCATAATTACAGAAACTTCTAAATCTGTTTTGCCACTAATCAAATCCAAATTTCTTAGGAGCTTTCCTTCTAGAAGAGTTTCGGCTACTTCTACATAAATATTTATGTACATTGATACAATGTCGAAGCTTGAAAGCAAAGAATTCGAAGAAATTTCTACTTTTTTCAGTTTTTCAACCAAATTCGAAGAATTCTTAATATACGAAATTTGTGTAGACAAAAGTGGTTTACAGATTGACACTAACCATTTGCTCAAAACACTTGTTGGTGACCTTGTACTTGACTTGACACAATTGGTCGTAATGGTAGGTTAGGCTTATGAATTTTGGGAAGTCCATATAAGTTAGGGCACAAGGAACTGCGTGGCAGGCATTTGTAATAGAGTTGAGGTGTAATTTTTCCTTCATCCTTTAAGCACTTCAATTCTTTCTTAAACTTATTTGTAAAAGAGTCTGTCGGATTATACGAAAGTTTCTTGTATGTTTTTTCATCCTTTAGTAAACTTCTTAATTTTGATTCGTAGTCCTCAGTATTCATCACAACTAAAGTGTTACTCTTATCTGCTTTTGTAATGGTAATTGAATCATCCTTTTTCAAGTCTTTAAGAATTCTTAGGTGTTTGATGGTCCTACTAAGAAATGCCTGTTTCTACACAAAATTAGACAGGGTTTTTACAGTAGAAGCTCTTACTAAGCAAACATCTTTTATTAGATTTGTGTTTTTATGCAAAGATGTTTCTATTGAAGAGATAATATCTTCCACGGGGACTTTATCCGGTTTAAAACAAAATTTCGGACCCTTTTCAAGCACTGATTGTTCTTGTATCGTTAAAGTTCTTGATGAAAAATTAACCACACCTGGTCCTAGAATTGACGAAGGTAGATTTATTAAAATCTGACAGAGTAAAGTTCAATTCACCCAATGTAGTTGACCTTTGTCCAAATGTTATATCATTGAACGCTAATGAACCGAATCCAAGAAGGTAAAAGAGAATAGCTTCCGCCTTTGCTTTGAAAAGAATTAGAGATTCAAACAATATGTAGTGTTATTTGATTTATTATATAAAATTTTGGTTTAAATTGTTTTATTTTAGCTTTACCACTGATGACGGTCACTGTATATGTGACCGAAATATCAGGTATTTTTGTGAATTTCTATCACTGTTATAAAAAACACTGTCTATTAAAGGGATTTTATCCCTATTTGAACTTTTATTTATCGTCATGGAAAGGCAGTGTGGTCTCCGAAATTATCTAAGTCTAGTCCTATATTTATCTATAGCTTTCTTATCAATTATAGGTTGTTTAACTCCAGTCGGGCCATCACCTTGAAGACAACAACTAACAGCTGCATTGACCCCAATGCACAGTGATCAGAAACGTCATTCACCAGCACTCGCGTCAGGTCAGAACTAACATTCAGAAACAGATTATCAATCACAGATGCAGAAGCTCCAGATATTCTAGTTAAGGAATATTAACAGAAGGAGAAAGACCATAACTATACATCAGATTTAAAAAACTTCTTGCCTTCGAATTCACATCTTTCACATTATTCAAATCAGTATTAAAATCGCCACTTATAAGGCAAGGCAATCATGAATCCAGTATTTTATCCATCAGGTCCAAAAACTCATCCACATTTCCTGAGGGGGGCCTATAAACAAAAACAAGAAATATTTTCCGCCCAGACCATGAAACCTCTAACACTATTGGTTCAAAAATTATTTCTCGATAAACAGCAATATCTGGCCTTGGCTTAACATTATATCCATTTTTCACATAAATTGCAAGGCAACCATGCTGTCTTTTCAATCGATTCCGAAGAAATAACCTATAACCTGGTGTATTCAATAATGAAGAGTAATGGTCATTTAGCCAAGTTTCTGTCAAAGCCATTACATCAGGTTCCAGCCTAGATAAAACTTCATTAAGATAATTAAACGCACTATCTAAACCACGACAATTCATACTAAACCCCGGCGCCGAGCCGGTGGATTAACCGAATGCCACCAACAAGAGACCCGATCGAACGCTACCAAAGGGTTGCAGCGCCACTAGTGCGCCGCAAGTACGCCACCACCGGCCAAGGTGATGGTGTTCGGTTGACTTTTAATTAATTTTGTGGTATCTCTATTGCGTCAACCGCAAAGTCGGAGCTTCTCCTTCTCGTGTGGTTTAGTATTTCGACTTTCCTGATTAGAAATCAAGCAGAGCTTGCACTATCCCCGAATTTTCGAGTATTTCCCCGAAAATCTATGCGTCACCCCGTAAAAACATTTGGTTTCCCGAATCCCCGAAAATCACCCAATCACGGTGCCAACCCTAGCAATTTATCACCAGTAAATTTCCTTGCCAAATATTACTTTGCATTCAATAATTCTTCACTGCTATCTAGTTCCTCAATGTTTGTCTCTTTTTAGTTTGCAGAAAAACAAGACAGATGCAACACGCAATTGCATTGCAACTACTGCAATATACACTGTTCTTCATACGTTGAGAAAAAAATATAGTCTTTATGAGATGAGTTTATATCATTTCGAATCCAGTTTCCCACATGCAATTCCTTACATCATTCGTATTCAAAAATTTTATTTTCAAGTTGAATAGAATTATAGAACGCAACATTCACTACAGTTTGATTTTAAAGCGGAGATGGAAAAAACTGCTACCAAATTCCCTGCGAAACCATTGAAATATTTTGATCGACCCAGGACCCCCTATTGGGACTTGTTCATTGGCTTGGGTATTTTTTGATATCTCATAGGCTACTGACCCAATCTGGTTATTCTGGACGCTACCTTTTAATTGGATTCTTTTGAGCTTATTAAATGTCACGACGAATCTATGATTCAGTTTTCCAATAGTTTGAGGTATATCTGAATAACTTTGCCTTTTTTGTTGTCATCTTCGTACCCCTTTACTCATACCCTAATTTTTTTTTTCAAGGAACACTAAGCTGTTTAATGTTTTTTCGCGTGTTTGTTTGAACCATATAGTGACCTAGTTAATTATTAAATGAACTATTTTTTTATGTAAGGCTGAGGCGGTATCCTAGCAAGGTGGTATCCAGAGGGGGGCAGGGGAGGTATTACATTTAAATGATAACATTTCGATTTTTTTTTTAGTGAAAGCAGGGGTGCAAAAAGGTTAATTTTTTTTTATTTAAAGCAGAGACGGTATCCTATCAAGATCATGGTTTCCATAGGGGGGGGGGGCATAGGGAGTCATTATATTTAAGTGATAGTACCTTGATATTTTTTTTATTGAAAGCAGGGATGCCAAAAAGTTAATTATTTTTTTAATTTAAAGCAGAGAAGGTACCCTATCAAAGTGTATGGTATCCAGGGGGGGGGGGGGGGTTAGGGAAGCATTATATTTAAATGATAATATCTTGAACTTTTCTATTGAAAGCAGGGATGCCAAAAAGTTTTTTTTTAATTTAAAGAAGTGACCGTATCCTATCAAGGTGGTATCCTGAGGGGAGGGGCATAGGGAGTTATTATATTTTTGTGATAGAACTTTGATTTTTTTTTATTGAAAACAGGGATACCAAATGGTTTTTTTCTAATTTAAAGCAAATACGGTATCCTATCAAGGTGGTGTCCAGAGGGGGGGGGGTAGGGAATTATGGTATTCAAATAATAATATCTTGAATTTTCTTATTTAAAGCAGCCTCAGTCCATACAAAGTGGATAAGTTGATTTTTATTCATGACAATTATAACCACATCCCGCAGTTAGAATAGACTTCCAAGTTTGACTGAAGGAATTTTTTTCGACCAGTTGACCCCTAGATTTTTTATCCCTCCACACTATTATAAAAAAATACCTTTTTTTTACACATACTAATATTTGGACTTTCATTAGTATACCAGCTTACCCGTCACGCGTTGCCACGATCTTAAAAGAAAGGAAATTCAATGAGAATACCCATAAGGAAAATTTCTAAAGCAGAGACGGCATCCTATCAAGGTGGTATCCAGAGGGGGCGGGGGAGGGTTGGGAGCTATCATATTTAAATGATAATACCTCGAATTTTTTTTTGAAAGCAGGGATGCCAATAAGTTAATTATTTTCTTTATTTAAAGCAGAGATGGTATCCTATCAAGATGATGGTATCCATAAGGGGGGGGGGGCATAGGAAGTTATTATATTTAAGTGATAGTACCTTGATATTTTTTACTGAAAGCAGGGATGCCAAAAAGTTAATTATTTCTTTAATTCAAATCAGAGAAAGTACCCTACCCAGTTGCAAGGTATCCAGGGGGGGAGGGGTTAGGGAATTTGTTTATATCAATGATCATCTCTTGATTTTTTTATTGAAAGCCAGGATAACAAAAAGTTTTTTTTTTTTAATTCAATTTATATACAACATAATGTCAAGAAGGTCTCCAGAGGGGGGGGGGCCTTGGGGGTTATTACATTTCATTGATAATACTTTGATTTTTTTTTATTGAAAGCAGGGATGCCAAAAAGTTTTTTTTTTAAGCAGAGACGGTATCATTATTATAGCTACATCCCGCTGTTACAGCTACATCCCGCAGTAAGAATAGACTTCCAAGTTTGACTGAAGGAATTTTTTTCGACCAGTTGACCCCTAGATTTTTTGTCCCTCCACACTATTTTGAAAAATAACTTTTTTTTACACATACTAATATTTGGACTTTTAGTGGTATACCAGCTTACCCGTCACGCGTTGTCACGATCTCAAAAGAAAGGAAATTCAATGAGAATGCCTCTGAAGGAAATATCTTAACGTTGACTGTCTTAGTTAAAAGTTTCTAACGTCATAATGTTTTCATTTTAGTTTAATTAAAATTGAGTAACATATTCGAATCATACAAGATTACGTTGAATTGCTATGCATGCTCTTCGAAAAACTGTTCAATTTTCTGATATCGTCCATTATATAAATTCATTTAAGTTCGACCAAGCTAATTGGTTGAGACTAACACATTGATTGGAAATTAACTTTCATCTTCTTTCCAATACTGAGGTGGGTCATCCACATTTCGTCATTGGGAACTGATGCTTGATTGTTTTTTAAGGGGAAATTTTAAGTTATCCTATTCAAAATGATTATAAATGATTGTGGAAAAAATTGGTAGGACAGGTTGATGTGTTTTTGCGTTTTACATATATTTCTGCTTGTAATTGTGTGTTTTTCTGTGTATAGTAAATATTGGTTTGTGTTTCACATATGGTATGTTTTGAACCTTGAATAATGTTTTGAAATGTGAATAAATACATGTAAATTAAAGAAGGAAGAAGCCCAATAAATTTGCCTCTTACAAAACATTCGTCCAGTCTCAAGGATAATTTAAAAATTAGCAAGATTGTCGTGAGTTATGCTTTATGTATTTTTTTTAATTGTTATTAAAACCCGTTTTTAATACAAGGAAGGATTTTTAGGAATCTAAAAGAGCAAAAAAAACGACCAAAATCAAAGTCGCCCATTTCAACTGTTTTAAAGGTGACAAAGCAGATATTGGCAAAGGGCATTATGAAAAAATTAAGCTTCCAAGTTCAAACTTATATTCAAAGTTCTTACCCAGATAACTGACGAATTTTGTGATACGGTATTTGAAGTTTTATATGCAGTAATGCTCGATGAAAAAAAACTACTAATTTTGATAATTATCTGTATTAAGAATACATAGCTAATAGATACTTCAACTATTATGCAAGGGTAGCCATTTCGTTTCTACCAGATTTCTACTTCTCTTGATGAACAACAAAGAAGACCAGTTTCCAGCCAGCGACTTGTGAAGTTTTGAACTCATGAATAGGCTCGAATCTGTTGTAAATTTAAGCTGTGATTTGACAAAGACTAATGAAAACGTTAATGTTTGCGGTCAACATTGATCGCGCCGGCGGCGCGCCGCCGACGTCTTACCGGCAGCGCGCCGCCGATTTATTACCCGCTGCGTGGCGCGCTGTTTTTGTTCCCGCCGCTGCCGGTCTTCCCTCATCGGCGCGGCGCTGGGGTCTAATTCATACCATACATTTTCAGCTCCTGCATACCTTTCCATTCATTGAACTCATTCAGGCACACATATTTTGAATCAGCACGCTCGACATTCATTCATGATGCCCTTACTCGTCTAAGAAAAATCAACACGACGACTCTCAAGTTCCCTCAATCTATTCAAATTTAAGTCAACCCTTATCGAACATCGAAGACGGGCAAGAGAACGAAGCGAAAGAAACAAAACCATCTAACTTACCCCAAATTTTCATTCAACCATCATAGTCCGAGGAAATAATGGGGCCATAACTAGGCACTAAAAACACAAATACCTGAAACAAACACACAACAAAATAAAATAAGATAAGAACTAATGAACGATAAAAGTCTTATATAAGGCCACATCCAAATCGCGCTAAACTCATAATTAAATATAAAAAAAAAGTTTTTTAAACTGAAAGTAAGGAGCGACATTAAAGCTTAAAACGAACAGAAATTATCCCGTGTATGAAAGGGACTGTCCCCTCCTCAACGCCTCGCTCTTTGCGCTAAAGTTTTTTATTGTTTTAAAAAACAAAGTTGTGAGACAGAGTCAAACTTTAGCGTAAAGTGCGAGGCGTTGAGGAGGGGACAGTCCCTTTCATATACGGAATAATTTCTGTTCGTTTTAAGTTTTAATGTCGCTCCTTACTTTCAGTTTTGAAAAACTTGTTTTTTTTATTTAATTTTTGAACGTTTTTGAATAAATACAGGTTTTGATCTTGGCTCACCGTACATGAATAATTAAAACAAAATTTTCATATTAATTGACTTTTATTTAGTTATGGCTTTCTCGAATTTTGTTTAATTTTATTTACGAACGTTTTAATTAGTAATAAATATACGTAACTTACGAATTAACTTACGTAACGAACTTCTATATTCATATATTTTTAATACTTTTATTAGGGGATTTGCCCCCTAGTCAAAACCTTGTTCTTTAAGCTAAAGTTCGAATTGTGTTCCAATTCTTTAAAAATGACCGCTTAATCACAAAGGCCGTCAATTAGAGTAAATAGCTCTTATGAAAGTACTAAAAAATCTTTGGCTTAAAGAGTGAGGCATTGACTACGGGGTGAACCCAATTATATATGTAACATTTTCTGTTCGTTTAAAGTTTTGTTGTTGCAGCTGTTGCAGTTGAAATACTTGTTTTTTTATATTAAATTTCTGATCTTTTTTTAAATAAAGCTGGGAAGTCCGGCGTCCCCTTCATAGCAATGTCCCTTCCCCCATGAAAACTTCCTTCGTGGAAAGATCCTCCCACATAACCCCCGACCCACCCACCCCCCCCACTATCAGGAAAAATCTCTCCTGAAAACGTCTATATACTTCCAAATAACCAATACTATATGTTAACATTGGGTAAAGTTCATAACTTTCAGCCCTCTCCCCGGGAACTTCGGGGGATTAAGTCATCCTAAAAGACATACTTATAATATTTTCGAAAATTCTGAACAAAATGGCTATCTCAAAATTTTGACCTGGTGACTTTGGGGAAAAATGAGCGTGGGAGGGGGCCTAGTTGCCTTCCATTTTTTTTGGTCACTTAAAAAGTGCACTAGAACTTTTAATTTCCATACCATTTAGCCCTCTTACGATATTCTAGGACCACTAGTTCTAAACGTTTACCCCTGGAAAAAAAACAAAAAAAAAACAAACAACTAAATAAACACGCACTTCTGGTAAAAAATGCAAAATTCGATCTTTTTGTAGATGGGAGCGTGAAACCTCTACAGTAGGGTTCTCTGATACGTGGAATATGATGGTGTGATTTTCATTAAGGTTATATAACTCTTAGGGGGTCTTTCCCCCTTTTTTCAAAAATCAGCCGAATTTTCTCAGGCGCGTAAATTTTGATGGGTAGGATTAAACTTAATGAAACTTATATATATTTAAAATCAGCATTTAAATCTGATTCTTTTGATGTATCTATTTGTATCAAAATACCGTTTTCTAGAGTTTCGGTTACCATTGAGTCGGGTCGCTCCTTACTTACAGTTCGTTACCACGAACTGTTTGATAACTAAGGGCTACTAGCCAAATATACACAGCTCTATAATAAAAAAAAAAAATACCCTGTCACTCGATTTTGCAAAATGGCGTATTTGGTTTCAACGACTGCTTGAAGCTCTCATTTCAGAGGTGAGGGGGGGGGGAAGTTTCCAATTAAATGATTGCTAGGTCATATCTGATATTTACTATTTAGATAATTTTGATGAAAAATTTGGTAATTTTCACAAAGACATAAATAATAAATATTTAATTTATTTTCTAGAAAAAAAATTAAAAGTACTTTAGTAATAAGCGCTACATCAATCAACCCATACAAATAATAATTAAAAATAAATTAAAGCTCTTCAGAAAGGGTAAATTGTATGAGGCTAAATAAGTACGAAAAATACTAGAAAAAGAAATTCGTAAGTCTTGTCGATCCTATTGCAAAATAAGGTCAAAGAGTGGCTTAAAAATAAACCAAACAATTGGTATTTGGAGGCTAAAAAGCTTTGTGGCAGTAGGCTTGACTAGCTTAATTTCAACCTACCTGAGCCCTCTGAAGTCACGACCAACAGCCTTAGCAGATTTCTTGCTTCCATCGTCCAAAGCATTCCGACATTGTCTTATCAATTTATTACCAACTTAAGATCTTCTCCGTTCTTTATCCTTTATTTTTCCTTTGGAGATAGAAAGAAGAATCGAGAAACTAAGAAAAACAAGCGTCTGCCCTCTTGATATACATTTTTCTCTTATTAGTGCCTTCAGTGATTTCCTTTCAAAGCCTCTGTCTGTCCTTTTCAATGAGATTAATTAAAACAAACTTTTTACCACAAAATTAGATTTTCAAAGAAAAGTAAAGAACTCCATTAAACCAAAAATAAGCAAAAATAAAATCCAATAATCTACCAAGCGTGAAACTACCACAAATCAGCATCGATAAATAAATTAAACCCAAAACAAACAGAAATTACAATAAATAACCGAGTCAAAGTCAAAACAAGCAGAAATTAACATAAGTTGGGCTCAAAACCACTGTGCCTTCCCAAGGCCAGAACATAATTTGCACTTTACTGAAAAGAATATCAATGTTTTTACTTTTATAACTTTAATAAATCAAATAATATTAACATTTTGATTACTAAATATAAGTAACTGACAATGCACATTCATTTGTATTTCGTCAGTAAAGTGCAAATTATGTTCTGTCCTCGGGAAGGCATAGGGGTTTTGAGCCCAAATTATGTTAATTTCTGCTCGTTTTGAGTTTGACTCGGTTATTTATTGTAATTTCTGTTCGTTTTGGGTTTCATTTATTTATCGAAAATGATTTGTGGTAATTTCCTGCTTGGGAGATCATTTGATTTTATTCTTGTTCATTTTTTGATTAATAGAGTTCTTTACTTTTCTTTGAAAAACTTATTTTGTGGAAAAATTTTTTTAAATTAATTTCTGTTCGTTTTATATTGACACAGTAAAAATAATACTTTAAATTTTTTCGTTTTTTTTAAGAATTTATAGTTTGGCCTACTATTTGTATGCTGGAGAAAAACTTTCAGTAGTTTTTAAGAACATACACCATCTTAAAAATCTGGACACAAATAGTAGTGTTTATTTTAGTTTCATACCTCCTCTAGTTGACCTGAAAACTTGATACCATTCACCAAAAAATCTGTTTACTTTCTTTGATAGCTTGGAAAAACTTACACTAGTTTGATTTGGTTAAACTTTAAGAGCAGAAGCAGCCCCGAAAATTGGAACATAATTCCCTCAGTCGTTCCTGGGATACTGCTGAGATGCCCTATTGGGAAATAGCATTAACACAGTGCATTTTGATTTAATCTTATGGTAACATTTAGTTATTAAACATAAAGTCAAATGGGAGGGTGGGCGTGGGAGGGGGATTAGTTTCACCCCAATCACTTTCGACTATTAAAATAGCATCAGCCTTTTCTATTTTCAATCGAATGAGCCCTTTTCGAAGTTCCTACGACAACTCCTTCGATACAAAGTGCCCTGTTCTAAACAACAACAACAACAAAAAAAAATAATACATTATACCCATATCGATCTTTACTATAAAAGTGTCAAGCTTACCAATCACTCTGGACTATTAAAAAGGGCACTAGGCCTTTCGATTTCTAATTGAATGAGCCCTTTTTGAGTTTCTACGACAACACTTCCTATTAACACCTTATATACCCCCAAGACATAAATTACATTCTTTACCCTAAAGGCTGTGAGGGCGGTTGTCATCCTCTAAGACCTAATTTCCAGAAATTTGAACTACGTTAAACAAAATGGCTATCTCTAAATTTTGATTGGATGTGTTTGGGAAAATGGTGGGCGTGAGAGGGGCGTTAGTCTTTCTTCAATAACTTTCAACTATTAAAAAAACCACTAGCCCTTTTAATTTCCAATCAAATCCTTTTGAAGTTTCTACGAAAACACTTTCAATAAAAGCCTTATATGCCCCCAGGGGATAACTTACAACCCTCGCCCTGAGGGCTGGCGGGGTCTTTGTCATCCTCAAAGACCTAATTTCCAGAGCTTTCTACTACGTTGAACAAAATGGTTATCTGAAAATTTTGATTGGATATGTTTGGGGGAATGGTGGGCGTGAGAGGAGAGTTAGTTACCGTCCAATCAATTTTAACTATTAAAAAGGACACTATCCCTCTCAATTTCTAATTAAATGAGCCCCCTTTGAAGTTTTTAAAACGATTCTATGATTAAAAACCTTATATGCCCCCAGGACATAACTTACAACCTTTGCTCTTGGGACTCTGGGGGTTTGTCATCCTTAAATACATAATTTCCAGAAGTTTCAACTACGTTGAACAACATGGTTATCTCTAAGCTTTGGTTGAATGTGTTTGGGGAAATGGTGGGCGTGACCGGGGTTTATTTACTCTCCACTCACTTTCGACTATTAAAAGGTAATTTTAATTTCCAATCAAATGAGCCCCTTTTGAAATTTCTTCAACAACTTTCTATATAAACCTTGTATGCCCCCAAAGCATAACTTACAACCCTTGCACTGAGGGCTCTGATGGGGTAATCATCATAAAAGACCTAATTTCCCGAAGTTTCGACTACGTTGAACAAAATGGATGTCTAAGAATTTTGATTGGATATGTTTGGGGAAATGGTGGGTGAGAGAGGGGGGTTAGTTGCCCTCAAATAACTTTTGACTATTAAAAAGGCACTAGCCCTTTGAATTTCCAATCAAATGAGCCCTTTTTCAAGTTTCTAAGACAAAGATTTCAATAAAACCCTTATATGCCCCCTGGGCATAACTTATAACCCTTGCCCAGAAGACTGTGGGGGAGTGTCCTACTCAAAGGTATAATTTCCTGAATTTTCAACTGCGTGGAACAAAATGGATATCTAAAAATATTGATTGGATATGTTTTTGGAAATTGTGGGCGTGGAAGGGGTTTTAGTTGCCTTCCAGTCACTTTCGACTATAAAAAAAAGCACTAGCCATTTCAATTTCCAATCGAATGAGCCCTTTTTGAAGTTCCTACGACGACGTGTTCAATAAAAAGCTTATATACCCTCAGGGCATAACTTACAACCCTTAACGTGAGGGTTGTGGGGGACTGTCCTCCTCAAAAACATAATTTCTATCTGGAAATCCACAACACTGAACAAAATGGCTATCTAAAAATTTTGATTGGATGTGTTTAGTGAAAAGGTAGGCCAGAGAGGGGCGCTAGTTACCCTCAAATCAATTTCGCCCATTAAGCAGGGCAATAACTCTTTCAACTTCAAATCGAATAAGCCCATTTTGAAGATTCTTAAACAAAGATTTCAATACAAACTTATATACCCCCAGCAAAATGCTTTTAACCGTGATCATGAAGAATATGAGTGAAGGGCCCCACGCAAAGATCCAATTTCCTCTGCGTGGAACAAAATGGCTATCTCAAAATTTTGATTGGATGTGTTTGGGGAAATGGTGGGTGTTGAAGGGGTGTTAGTTGCCTTCCAATTACTTTCGACAATTAAAAAGGACACTAGCCATTTCAATTTCTAATCGAATGAGCCCTTTTTGAAGTTTCTACGACAACGCGTTCTATATAAATTTTATATACCCCCAGGGCTGAACTTACAACCCTTGCCTTGAGGGCTTTGAGGGGACTGTCATCCTCAAATACCTAATTTTAAGAACTTAAAACTACGTTGAATAAAATGGCTATCTCAAAATTTGGATTGGATGTGTTTAGGGAAACGGTGGGCGTCAGAGGGGGGTTAATTGCCCTCCAATCACTTTCAACTATTGAAAAGGGCACTAGCCCTTTGAATTTCTAATCGAATGAGCCTTTTTTGAAGTTTCTACGACAACGCCTTCTATAAAAACCTTATATGCCCCCAATTTCTAATCGAATGAGCCCTTTTTGAAGTTTCTACGACAATGCGTTCTATAAAAATTTTATATACCCCCAGGGCACCCCTTACAACCCTTGCCTTGAGGGCCTCGAGGGGGCTGTCATCCTCAAAGACCTAATTTACAGAACTTAAAACTACGTTGAATAAAATCGATATCTCAAAATTTGGATTGGATGTGTTTAGGGAAAAGGTGGGTGTGAGAGGAGGGTTAATTGCCCTCCAATCACTTTCGACTATTGAAAAGGGCACTAGCCCTTTGAATTTTTAATCGAATGAGCCTTTTTTAAAGTTTCGACTACAACGCCTTCTATATAAACCTTATATGCCCCCAGGGCATAACATACAACCCTTGCCCTGAAGGCTCTGGGGGAGTGTCCTCCTCAAAAGATAGTTTATATCTAGAAATCAACTTCGCTGAACAAAATGGATATCTCAAAATTTTGATTGGATGTGTTTGGGGGAATGATGGGCGTTCGGGGGGGGGGTCGGTTGCCCTCCAATCACTTTCGACTATTAAAAAGGGAACTATCCCATTTAATTTCCAATCGAATGAGCCTTTTTTGAAGTTTCTACAACAACACCTTCTATAAAAACCATATATAACCCCAGGGCATAACTTAGAACCCTTGCCCTGAAGGCTGTGGGGAGTGTCGTCCTAAAAAAAACATAATTTCTATTTGGAAATCAACTACGCTGAACAAAATGGCTATCTCAAAAATTTCATTGGATGTGTTTCGGGAAATGGTGGGCGTGCCAGGGGTGTTAGTTGCCTTCCAATCACTTTCGAATATTAAAAAGGGCAAAAGCCACTAAAATTTTCAATTGAATGAGCCCTTTTCGAAGTTTCTACGACAACTTCTTCGATACGAAGTGCCCTGTTCTAAATGAAAAGATAATAAGTAATACATTGTGCCAACATCGTTCTTATATGCCCTCAGGGCTTAACTTGAAACCCTTGCCCCGAGGGTTGTGGGGGATTGTCTTCCTCAAAAACATATTTTCTATCTGGAAATCAACTACGCTGAACAAAATGGCTAGCTCAAAATTTTGATTGGATGTGTTTGGGGGATTGATGGGTGTGGGGGGGCTAGTTACCCTCTAATCACTTTCGATTATTAAAAAGGGCACTAGCCCTTTGAATTTCCAGTCGAATGAGCCTTTTTTGAAGTTTCTACGACAATGCCTTCTATAAAAATCTTATATGCCCCCAGGGAATAACTTACAACCATTGCCTTGAAGGCTGTGGGGGAGTTTCCTCCTCAAACACATTATTTCTATTTGGAAATCAACTACGCTGAACAAAATGGCTATCTCAAAATTTTGATTGGACGTGTTTCGAGAAATAGTGGGCGTGGAAGGGGTGTTAGTTGCCTTACAATCACTTTCGACTATTGAAATGGGCACAAGCCACTCCAATTTCCAATTGAATGAGCCCTTTTCGACGTTTCTACGACAACTTCTTTGATACGAAGTGAAAAAAGGAAAAAAAATAAATTAAACATTGTGCCAACATCGTTCTTATATGCCATCAGGGCATAACTTAAAACCCTTGCCCCGAGGGTTGTGGGGGAGTGTCCTCCTCAAACACATATTTTCTTTCTGAAAATCAACTACGCTGAACTCAATGGCTATCTCAAAATTTTGACTCGATATGTCTGGGGGAATGATGGGCATGGGAGGGGGCTAGTTGCCCTCCAATTTCTTTCGACTAATAAAAAGGGCACTAGCCACTCCAATTTCCAATCGAATCAGCCCTTTTCGAAATTTCGATGACAACTCCTTCGATACGAAGTGCCCGGGTATGGAGAATGAAAAAAAAAAATTGTGCCCACATCGTTCTTTACTTAGGCACCGCTATCGCGCTGCCAATGATTAATTAAAAAAAAAATTTCCACAAAATAAGTTTTTCAAAGAAAAGTACATAACTCCATTAAACAAAAATGAGCAAAAATATAATCAAATAATCTACCAAGCGTGAAACTACCACAATTCAGCATCGATAAATAAATGAAACCCAAATAGAACAAAAATTACAATAAATAAAAGAGTCAAAATCAAAAGAAGCAGAAATTAACATAAGTTGGGCTCAAAACCCTTATACCTTCCAAAGGCCAGAGCATAACTTGGCATAATCTGGCCAGGGCCAGATTAGACTCTTATAGAGTATAATCCGGCCAGAGCCAGAGCAAATAATAACTTTACTGAACAAAATATAAATGTTTTTGCTTTTATAACTTTAATAAATCAAATAATATTAACATTTTGATTACTAAATATCGGTATATTTATATTAAACTGACAATATATATTCATTTGTATTTTTTTTAGTAAAGTGCACATTATGTTCTGGCATAGGGCATCAGCCCTTTCTATTTTTAATCGAATGAGCCCTTTTCGAAGTTCCTACGACAACTCCTTCAATAAGTAAAGTGCCCTGGTCTAAACAACAACAACAAAAAATCATACAGTTTACCCACATCGATCTTTACTATAAAAATTTCAAGCCTTCCAATCACTTTCGACTATTAAAAAGGGCACTAGCCCTTTCAATTTCCAATCGAATGAGCCCTTTTTGAGTTTCTACGACAACGCTTTCTATAAACACCTTATATGCCCCCAGGGCACAAATTATAACCCTTACCCTAAGGGCTTTGATGGTGGTTGTCATCCTCTATGACATTATTCCCAGAACTTTCAACTACGTTAAACAAAATGGCTCGCTCAAAATTTTGATTGGATGTCTTTGGGAAAATGGTGGCCGTGAGAGGGGCGTTAGTCGCTCTCCAATCACTTTCAACTATTAAAAAATCAAAATCAATTTCAACTAGGCCTTTCAATTTGCAATTGAATGAGCCCTTTTGAAGTTTCTACGACAACGCTTTCAATAAAAACCTTATATGTCCCCAGGGCATAACTTGAAACCCTTGCCCTGAGGGCTGGGGGGTTGAGTGTTGTCATCCTCAAAGACCCAATTTCCAGAACTTTCTACGAAGCTGAACAAAATGGCTATCTGAAAATTTTGATTGGATGTGTTTGGGAGAATGGTGGGCGTGAGAGGGTGGTTAGTTACCCTCCAATCACTTTTGACTATTAAAAAGGGCTCTAGCTCTCTCAATTTCCAATTGAATGAGTGACTTTTGAAGTTTTTACGACAACTCTATCTATTAAAGCTTATATGCCCTCAGGGCATAACTTGCAACCTTTGCCCTGGGGGCTCTGGGGGGTTTGTCATCCTTAAATACATAATTTCCAGAAATTTCAACTATCTTGAACAAAATGGCTATCTCTAAACTTTGATTGAATATGTTTGGGGAATTGGTGGGCGTGAGAGGGGGGTCAATTACTCTCCACTCACTTTTGACTATTAAAAAGGGCAATTTCAGTTTTCAATCAAATGAGCCCTTTTTTAAATTTCTACAATAACTTTCTATATAGACCTTATATGCCCCCAGGGCATAAGTTACAACCCTTGCACTGAGGGTTCTGAGTGGGTTATCATCGTGAAGGATCTAATTTCTAGAACTTTCGACAACGTTGAACAAAATGGATATCTCAAAATTTTGATTGGATGTATTTGGGAAAATGGTGGGCGTGAGAGGGGGATTAGTTGCCCTTCAATCATTTTCGACTTTTCAAAGGGCAAGAGTCCTTTCAATTTCCAATTGAATGAACCTTTCTGAAGTTTTAACAACATTGCTTTCTATAAGAACCTTATATGCCCCTAGGACATAACTTACAACCCTTGTCCTGAGGGTTGTGGGGGGGGGGGTTGTCATCCTTAAAAACCTAATTTCCAAAACTTTCAACTAAGTTGAATAAAATGGCTATCTAAAAATTTTTATTTGATATGTTTGGGGATAAGGTGGGCGTGAGAGGCGAATATTAAAAAGGGAACTAGCCATTTCAATTTTCAATCGAATGAGCTCCTTTTGAAGTTTCTACGACAACGCTTTCTATGAAAACCTTATTTGCCCTCAGGGCATAACTTATATCCCTTGCCGTGGGGGCTGTGGTCGGTTTGTCATCCTAAAAGACCTAATTTCCAGAACTTTCAACTGATTCGAACAAAATTGTTTCTCGAAATTTTCAGTGAATGTGTTTGGATAAATCGTGAGCATGAGAGGGGGTTATTTACCCTCAAGTCACTTTTGACTATTAAAAAGGGCACTAGCCATTTCAGTTTCAAATCGAATGAACCCTTTTTGAGGTTTCTACGACAACGCTTTCTATAAAAACTTTATATACCCCCAGGGTATAACTTAAAAGCCTTTCTCTGAGAGCTGTGGTGGGGGGGAGGGGTAGTCATCCTTAAAGACCTAATTTCCAAAGCTTTCGACTAAGTTAAATAAAATAGCTATCTAACAATTTTTATTGTATGTGTTTGGGGAAAAGGTGGGCGTGAGAGGGGGGTTAGTTGCCCTCAAATCACTTTCGACTATTAAAAAGGGCACTAGCCCTTTGAGTTTTCAATCGAATGAGCCTTTTTTCAAGTTTCTACGACAAAGGTTTTAATAAAGACCTTATATTCCCCCAGGGCATAACTTATAACCCTTGCCCTGAAGACTTTGCGGGGAGTGTCCCGCTCAAAGGTATAATTTTCTTAACTTTAAACTGCGTGGAACGAAATGGCTATCTCAAAGTTTTGATTGGATGTGTTTTGGGAAATGGTGGGCGTGGAAGGGGTGTTAGTTGCCTTCCACTGACTTTCGACTATTAAAAAGGGCACTAGCCATTTCAATTTCAAATCGAATGAACCCTTTTTGAAGTTTCTACGACAATGCGTTCTATAAAAACCTTTAATGCCCCCAGGGATCAACTTACAACCCTTGCCCTGAGGGCTCTGGGGGGGGGGGTTGTCATCCTCAAAGACCTAATTTCAAGAATTTTCAACTATGTTGAAAAAAATGGCTATCTTAAAATTTTGATTGAATGTGTTTGGGGAAAAGGTGGGCATGAGAAGGGTGTTAGTTGTCCTCCAATCACTTTCGACTATTAAAAAGGGCACTAGCCCTTTGAATTTCCAATCGAATTAGCCTTTTTTGAAGTTTTTTTTTGAGGCTATCTGAAAATTTTGATTGGATGTGTTTGGAGGAATGATGGGCGTAAGAGGGGGGTTAGTTAACCTCCAATCACTTTCGACTATTAGAAAGGGTACTAGCTCTCTCAATTTCCAATTGAATGAGCCCCTTTTGAAGTTTTACGAAAACTCTATCTCTAAAACCCTTATATGCAACAGAGCATAACTTATAACCTTTGCCCTGGGGGCTCTGGGGGGTTTGTCATCCTTATATACAAAATTTCCAGAATTTTCAACTACGTTAAACAAAATGGCTATCTCTAAACTTTGATTGAATGTTTTTGGGGAAGTGGTGGGCGTGAGAGGGGGGTTTTCATTCTGAAATACATAATTTCCAGAACTTTCAACTATGCTGAACAAAATAGATATCTCAAAATTTTGATTGGATGGGTTTGGGAAAATGGTGGGCGTGAGAGGAACGTTAGTCGCTCTCTAATCCCTTTCAATTATTAAATAAGGCGCTAGCCCTTTCAATTTCCAATTGAATGAGCCCTTTTGAAGTTTCTATGATAACACTTTCAATAAAAACCTTATATGCCCCCAGGGCATAACTTACAACCCTTGCCCTGAGGGCTGTGGTGGGAGGGGTTGTCATCTTTAAAGACCTAATTTACATAACTTTCTACTACGTTGAATGCAATGGCCATCTAAAAATTTTGATTGGATGTGTTTCGGAAAATGGTGGGCGTGAGAGGGGCGTAAGTCGCTCTCCAATCATTTTCGACTATTAAAAAGGGCACTAGCCATTTCAATTTCCAATCGAATGAGCCATTTTTGAAGTTTCTACGACAACTCTTTCTATAAGAACCTTATATGCCCCCAGGGCATAACTTATAGCCCTAGCCCTGAGGGCTATGGGGTTTGTCATCCTCAAAGACCTAATTTCAAGAATTTTCAACTACGTTGAACAAAATGGCTATCCTAAAATTTTGATTGGATGTGTTTGGGGGAAAGGTGGGCGTGAGGGGGGTTAGTTGCCTTCAAATCGCTTTCGACTATTAAAATGGGCAATAGCCATTTCAATTTTCAATCGAATGAGCCCTTTTTGAAGTTTCTACGACAACGCGTTCTATAAAACCTTATATGCCCCCAGGGCATAAATTACAGCCCTTGCCCTGAGGGCTGTAGGGGGGGGTTGCTCTCAAATCAATTTCGACTATTAAAAAGGTTACTAGCCATATTAATTTCCAATCGAATGAGCCCTTTTTGAATTTTCTACGACAACACGTTCTATAGAAACCTTATCTGCACCCAGGGCATAACTTACAACCCTGGCCCTGAGGGCTTTGGGGGGGTTGTCATCCTCAAAGACCTAATTTCCATAACTTTCAACTACGTTGAACAAAATGGCTATCCTAAAATTTTGATTGCATGTGTTTGGGGGAAAAGTTGGGCGTGAGAGGGGTGTTAGTTGTCCTCTAATCACTTTCGACTATTAAAAAGGGCACTAGCCCTTTGAATTACCAGTCGAATGAGCCTTTTTTGAAGTTTCTACGCTTTCCATAAAAACCTTATATGCCCCCTTGGTATAACTTACAACCCTTGCTCTGAGAGCTGTGGGGGAGTGTCCTCCTCAAAAACGTAATTTCTATCTGGAAATCAACTACGCTGACCAAAAACTATCTCAAGAATTTGATTGGATGTGTTTCGGGAAACGATGGGCTCTGGAAGAGGTGTTACTTGCCTTCCAATCACTTTCGACTATTAAAAAGGGCACAAGCAACTCCAATTTCCAATCTAATGAGCCTTTTTGGAATTTTCTACAACAAATTCTTCGATACGAAGTGCCCTGGTCTAAAAAAAATAATAATAATACATTGTGCCAACATCGTTCTTAAATGCCACCAGGGCATAACTTACATCCCTTTCCCTGAGGGCTAGAGGGGGGGGGGCTGTCATGCTCAAAGACCCAATTTCCATAATTTTCTACTACGTTGAACAAAATGACTATCTGAAATTTTTGATTGGATGTGTTTGGAGGAATGGTGGGTGTGAGAGGGGGGTTAGTTAACCTCCAATCACTTTCTACTATTAAAAAGGGCACTAGCCCCCTCAATTTCCAATTGAATGAGTCCCTTTTGAAGTTTTACGACAACTCTATCTATAAAACCTTTACATGCCCCCAGGGCATAACTTACAACCTTTACTCTGGGGGCTCTGGGGGGTTTGTCATCCTTAAACACATAATTTCCAGAATTTTCAACTATGTTAAACAAAATGGCTATCTCTAAACTTTGATTGAATTTTTTGGGGGAAATGGTGGGCCTAAGAGGGGGGTTAATTACTCTCCACTCACTTTCGACTATTAAAAAGGGCAATTTCAATTTCCAAATGAGCCCTTTTTGAAATTTCTACAACAAATTTCCATATAAACCTTATATGCCCTCAGGGCATAACTTGCAACCCTTGCACTGAGGGCTGTGAGAGGGTTATCATCCTAAAACACCTAATTTCCAGAACTTTCAACTACGTTGAACAAAATGGATATCTCAAAATTTTGATTGGATGGGTTTGGGGAAATGGCGGACATGAGAGGGGCGTTAGTTGCTCTTCAATCACTTTCAACTATTGAAAAAAGCACTAGCCCTTTCAATTTCCAATTGAATGAGCCCTTTTGAAGTTTCTGCGACAACGCTTTCAATAAAAACCTTATATACCCCCAGGGCATAACTTACAACCCTTGCCCTGAGAGCTCTGGGGGGGAGGGGTTATCATCCTTAAAGACCTAATTTACAAAACTTTTAACTACGTTGAATGTAAATGGCTATCTAAAAATGTTTATTGGATGTGTTTGGAGAAAAGGTGGGCGTCAGAGGGGGGTTAGTTGCCCTCAAATCACTTTCGACTATTAAAAAGGGCACAAGCCCTTTGAATTTCCAATCAAAAGAGCCCTTTTTCCAGTTTCTACGACAAAGATTTCAATAAAAACCTTATATGCCCCCAAGGCATATTTTATAACCCTTGCCCTGAAGACTGTGGGGGGAGTTTCCTGCTCAAAGGTACAATTTCCTGAACTTTAAGCTGCGTGGAACAAAATGGCTATCTTAAAATTTTGATTGGATGTGTTTGGGGAATTGGTGGTGGTGGAAGGGGTATTAGTGGCTTTCCAATTACTTTCAACTATTAAAAAGGATACTAGCCATTTCATTTTCTAATCGAATGAACCCTTTTTGAAGTTTTTACGACAGCGCGTTCTATAAAAACCTTATATGCCCCCAAAGCATAACTTACAACCCTTGCCCTGAGGGCTGTGGGGGTTTGTCATCCTCAAAAACCTAATTTTCAGAACTTAAAACTACGTTGAATAAAATGGCTATCTCAGATTTTGATTGGATGTGTTTGGGGAAAAGGTGGGCGTGAGAGGGGGGTTAGTTGCCCTCCAATCACTTTCGACTATGAAAAGGGGCACTAACCCTTTGAATTTCCAATCGAATGAACCTTTTTTGAAGTTTCTACGACAACGCCTTCTATAAAAACCGTATATGCCCCCAGGGCATAACTTGCAACCCTTGCCCTGAAGGCTGTGGGGGAGTTTTCTTCTGAAAAACATAATTTATATCTGGAAATCAACTACGCTGAACAAAATGGCTATCTCAAAGTTTTGATTGGATGTGTTTCGGGAAATGGTGGGCGTTGAAGGGGTGTTTGTTGCCTTCCAATCACTTTCGGCTATTAAAAAGGGCACAAGCCACTCCAATTTCCAATTGAATGAGCCTTTTCGAAGTTTCTATGACAACTTCTTCGATATGATGTGCCCCGTTCTAAAGGGAAAAATAATAAATAATACATTGTGTCAACATCGTTCTTATATACCCCCAGGGCATAACTTAAAACCCATGCCCTGAGGGTTTTGTGGGAGTGCCCTCCTCAGAAACATATTTTCTATTTTGAAATCAACTACGCTGAACAAAATGGCTATTACAAAATTTTGATTGGAAATGTTTTTGGGAATAATGGGCGTGAGGGGACTAGCTGCCCTCCAATCATTTTCGACTATTAAAAAGGGCTCTAGCCATTCCAATTTCCAATCGAATGAGCCCTTTTAGAAATATCTACGACAACTCCTTCGATACGAAGTGCCCTGGTCTAGGACCACGAAAAAAATAATACATTGTGCCAACATCGTTCTTTACTTAGGCAGCGCGATTGCTCTGCCTATGATAGATAAAAAACCAAGTTTTTTCAACTGAAAGTAAGGAGCAACATTAAAAATTAAAACGAACAGAAATTTTTACGTATATGAGGGGTTTATCCCCTCGTCAATACCTCACTCTTTACGCTAAAGTTCGAATTTTGTTCCAATTCTTTAAGAATGACCCTTGAATCACAAAGGCCATTTAATTAGAATAAATGGTTCTTTTGAAAGTACTAAAAAAACTTTAAAGTAAAGAGTGAGACATTGACGAGGGGGATAACCCCCTCATATACGTAATAATTTTGGTTCATTTTCAGTTTTAATGTTGCTCCTTACTTTCAGTTGAAAAAACTTATTCTTTTTTCATTTAATTTCTGATCATTTTTTAAATAATGCTGGGAAATCCGGCACCCCCTTCATAGAAAATTCCATTTCCCCATGAAAAATTCCTCCATGGAAAAATCTTCCCATGTAACAACCTTCCGCTCCCCAACCAGAAAAATTCCCCCTTGAAATGTCTGTATACTTCCCAATAATCAATACTATATGTAAACAATGGGCAAAGTTCATAACTTTCTGCCCTTCCCCCGGGGACTGTGGGGGATTAAGTCATCCTCAAAGACATAGTTATTAGATTTTTCGACTCTGCTTAACAAAATGGCTATCTCAAAATTTTGATCGGGTGACTTTGGGAAAAAATGAGCGAGTGAGGAGGCCTAGTTGGCATCCAATTTTTTGGTTACTTAAAAAGGGCCCTAGGACTTATAACTTTCGTTTGAATGAGCCCTCAAGAGATACTCTAGGACCACTGGATCGATACGATCACCCCTGAAAAAAAAAAAAAAAATAAACATGCATCTGTGGTCTTTCTTCTGGCAAAAATACAAAATTCTACATTTTTGAAGATATGAGGTTGAAACCTCTACAGTAGGGTTCTCTGATACGCTGAAGCTGACGGTGTGATTTAATTATAAGATTCATTAAGATTCCATGAATTTTAGGGAGTGTTTCCCCCTTTTTAGAAAATAGGCAAATTTTCTCAGGCTCGTAACTTTTGATGGGCGAGACTAAACTGGATGAAACTTATATATTTGAAATCAGCATAAAAATCCAATTCTTTTGATGTATCTATCAAAATTCTGTTTTTTAGAGTTTCGGTTGCTGTTGAGGCGGGTCGCTCCTTACTTACAGTTCGTTACCACCAACTGTTTTATCACCTGAGCTTTGTTTGATTTAATATTACAAAGCCGACGAACAATCAAGGTCACTTTTCTCTGTCGTGTCCGATATTTCCCTTTCTATGTCGACAATAAAATAGAAAATAGAACACATTATTTGGTGATAATTTCAAATTTATTATTATTTGAACTAAATTAACCAATTGACAGCTTTTATTCAGCTAATTAAAAGATTCTAAGCTCCTTGCTGTCCATGGACAGCATCAAACTATCTTAAAAAAATTCATTCACCTTTCATTTTGATTTTGAGATTTCCGTTTCAACAGGGAAAGAACGGACCTCTCTATTTGTCATTTAAAGACGACAAAAGGTCGGTAGATCATTAATACTTTACAAATAAAATTCAGCTATACTGAAATAAAAGTAAATAAAACGGCAAAATTCGCTATCGTGTTGACAGAAATACAAATTCAAACTTATACTACTACTACTATGAAGAACTCACTACAGCACCAAGCCACCGGTGGCCCACACAGCTGCGCACGCTCCTCCTCCACCTCAATCAATTCAAAGCCCGCCACTTTACACCCTCCCATAAAGTTCCAATTTTCCTTAAATCTTTCCTTACAACATCCTCCCACCCAAACCGGGGAAGACCTGCTTTTTGTTTGGCCCTAGACGGTCGACCGAAAAGGAATATCAATGGCAATATGTCATCCTTCATCCGCAGAACGTGCCCTAGGCATATCAACCATTCTCTGATTATAGCCCTAGAAAACGCAGCTCTGTTTCATACTTTTCTGACGAAGTGCTCTTTCAACTCTTTTTTTTTCAGGTCGAATGGTATTTGCTGGATACAACGATTATACCGTTAATGTGTGGGACACATTAAAGAGCGTCAGATTAACGATACTATACGGACATGAAAATCGAGTCTCTTCTTTGAAAATCTCACCAGACGGAACATGCTTTGCAACAAGCTCCTGGGATTATACAATTCGGGTATGTTTCACATAAAGCTAGGAAAATCACGAAAATTTTCCCCACCAAAGCAAGCAAGGCATATATACAATAACACACATATGCTGAAAATAACTTTGAAGGCTGTCTAGGTCAGCAACAACCAAACAGGGTCTGCTTGCTCTATTCCCTGTAACTTATAGTATATAATATATATATATACATATATATATATATATATATATATATATATATATATATATATATATATATATATATATATATATATATATATATATATATATATATATATATATATATATATATATATATATATATATATATATATATATACATAGATATATATATCGAAATAATAAAACTTTACTGCCTTCCGTATGTGGTATCGATTGACAGTTTGCTAAGAATATGCCTATGAAAATACAACATTTAGAATTAAAAAAAAAGAAAAACGTTAAAACATTTACTGCAAGACTTCAAACTATATTTTCACATTACTGGTTCAAACCGAACTACCGTAGAAATTTTCTAAACAAAGTAATGTTAAATATAAAATCCAAACAGACTTCTCAAGCTTAGTATGCCCAGCACTGTCGTTGTATATTTCCTTGACGGCTTGGTACTCTGAAAATACCATATGACGTTTGTTGGAGATGTATATTCTACCCTCGGATTAGGTGTGCTCACTGCCAGCTCCACGGGCTTGAAGAGTGTATTTAGCAGCAGCTGGTTTTGATCTTCTGCGGTCAGCAGCAAGTTTTGGAATTTGAATGTGAACAGAAGCGTGATTGGCCATACCCACCAGTGATGCCAAACGTGGTACAATTGTACCATTTTGGTATATTTCACCTCTACTGGTACAGTTTAGTACAAGCCCACAAAATATGGTACATTTTGCAAAAATATACTACAATGTGATACAATTCAGTATTTTTGTACTGATGTTTGTATTCTTTCATTTATAAATAATTTCATTTCACCCTGATCTTGTTCGCCATAGTCAAGATAAGAGACAGACAAGTAGTCAGCGGTCACCTCTTTTCCTTTCTTCGTAAATAGACGCTTCCGACTTCCAAAAGTCAGTCAAAAACATCTCTCTGTCTATCAAGTCTTACCGACTGAAAATGAAAAGGTTAACAATGAAGCTATAATGACACGTTAGATTCGTGGTCAGGAATCTTTCAACATTGCCAAGAAAGGACAGTTTTTTCAAGCCTATTGGAAGACAGAAACCTCAGAGTAAAATTTTACGCATTGACAAAAATCAGTCTCCCACTCCTACAGGTCCTATAATTGAGGTTTCTTGTAGCCAACGGCCAACAACGAGCTCCCAGAATGTTAATGGTTATTTAGTTAGAAGAACTCCAAAAACAGTGAGAAAAAAAGCATGGCCATAAGTAGTACTAAGAACAGTGAAGAAGAATCTCAAATATCTTCACCTATTTTGACCAATATTAGAGAACAGTATTCTGACGTGGAAGTTTTTGATCGAGACAAAAATATATGAAACAATCTGATTGTTGGGAGTATTATTCCAGATTCAGAGTTCAGCCGCTCTGTAAGCACTGCTGTAACAAGGGAAGAAGAAATTCAGTTAGATAGCTCAGCTGTTGTTGCTAGCTGTAGCAACAGTTTAGAAGATGACGGAACGCCTTCAGTTACTGATGAAGCGGAATCGCACGTTGGAACAGCTGCTGGAGCTAAAAGAGCTACCACAAGGAAACAGACAAACAAAAAAAAGTTACACCAAATTGGAATATTGACCTTGAGGGTAAACATTACATCGGCAAAGGGCATACAGGGCAGCCTCACTGTATTTTGCGTAATACTGACTTTTCAGGTTGTAGTTTTCATATTAGGCGCCACCTGAGCAATCCTACTCATTTAAAAAAGGTGTGTGCAACGCTTAGTTTTGCTCCCATGTTACAGCTCTCAATAGATAGTATAAAAAAGAATAACAGGCTTGTAAAAAGTCAGAAAATCAGACAGGCTCAACGGATTTTAAGTGGATTTCTGGCGAGGCAAAACTTGGCAATCAATGTTATGAAAGAGCTTCCAGAAACCTTAAAGAGAGCATTTCCTGACTCGGAAATAGTAAAAAGTGTTCGGTGTGTTCGTACAAAAACTACACATGTGATCAATAAAATATTTGAAGAAGTAGCAAATTTTGACCTGTGCAACCTGATGAGAAAAAACTGTTTTTCGGTTGTCATTGACAAAAGTACTGATGTGAGTAATTCGAAAAGCCCAGTTGCTATTATTCGACATGTCGATGAAGTGAAGGAAGCTAAGAATGATGGATGGATAAAAGTTGTGAAGGATCATTCTTGAAATTGGTTGAAGTAAAGCAGTGCACAGCTAAAGATCTATATACCGTGTTGATAAAAATTCTGTTTGAAGAGATTGGAGTGCCAAAGCGTAATCTGTTTGGTTTTGCATCAGATAATGCATCTGTGATGATGAGGGGACAAGGGAGTGTGCAAGCAAAGCTTTCGCTGGATTTACCAAACCTATTTGTTCTTGGGTGTACATGCCACTCCACTCCATTTGTGTGCCAGTGCAGCAAGTCATAAGCTACCTACAGACGTCGAAGAATTCTGTCAAGACCTCTAAAATTACATTGATTGAAGCCCTAAAATGGCTGGTGAGTTTGTCGAAATACAGAAAATCATTGAGCTTGACTGACAAAGGATCCTGTGCCATGTCACAACTAGGTTGCTTTCCTGACTTCCAGTTATTATGCGTTATCTCGAACAATGGGATTGTTTGATACTTTTCTTTCAGAGTGAAAGCTTTAAAGAAGGAAACAAGCCACAGCTATACTCTAAAAATTGCTGTTCTCTGCATTCAAAGCTTATTTTTCTTTTCTCACATATATATTACTATTTATTAGTGACCCTAATCGGTTGTTTCAGTTGGAGGATACCCAAATTCACATATTGTACAATGGACTTAGTGAGCTGTATAAAGTGATTATCAACCATACTATGAAGCCAAGCTACGTGGAGACGACATAAGCACCTTTGATACAGTTCAGGAACCCACAGCCCTTTCGAGACATGAAAGAAGTAGACTTTGGCAGTCGTGTAAAGTTTATATTTATCAACAACAAAAAAAACTGCAACTGCCTTAAAAACAGTGTGTACGGATTACATGATAGAATTGAGCGACGAAACAAGGAAAAATTTTTCAGTTCAAAATAATCGTCAGCTAAAAGCTTAGACAGATAGGACCCAAAGATAGCTATGTTTCGTGACCACTCAAACTTAAGTATTGTCCCACAACTTGTACAGTTTCTAAGTTTGGCAAAAGAGACTGATGTGGAAAACATTGCCAAAGATTGGGAAAAGCTACCATTTTGCGCTGATCTTGAGAAATGTGTAGATTCTGACCCAGTTTATTTCTGTCTTAAAGTATTAGAACGATGTGATGGTCCTCAAGTCAAAAGTTTCCCGTTTCTGGGTGAATTCATGATGAAAATCCCTATCCTACCGTATTCTTCTGCTTCTGCCGAGAGGGCCTTTTCAGCTACTAATTTAAACAAAATAAAATTGAGAAATAAACTCGGCTTTTCTACTCTTAAGGCTGTACTGGATGCTAGACGATTTGTTAGCAAGGACTGGAAACCCCCCATGAGCATGGTGTTACACCCTAACTGGCGAAATATTGGAAAAAGGTACAGATTAACTGCAATTGTAAGTGCTGCCATGGCTTCTGATTTAGATAGTGATGTTTAATGTCATATTTTTGGCCATTTTTTTTTATGTATTAAATAGAAAAAAAGTTTTTTTTAACAGAAAGTAAGGAACGACGTTAAAACTTAAAACGAACAGAAATTATTCCGTATATGAAAGGGGCTGTCGCCTCCTCAACGCCTCGCTCTTTACGCTAAAGTTTTTTATTGTTTAAAAAAACAGAGTTAAGAGAAAGTCAAACTTTAGCGTAAAGAGCGAGGCGTTGAGGAGGGGACAGCCCCTTTCATACACGTAATAATTTATATTCGTTTTAAGTTTTAATATCGTTCCTTACTTTCAGTTAAAAAAAAACTTTTTTTTAGTTTAATTTTTGAACGTTTTTGAATTAATGCAGCTTTTGATTTTGTCTCACCGTACATGAATAATTAAAACAAAATTTGCATATTAATTTTACTTTTAGTTGGTTAAATGGCATTCTCGAAACTTGTCTAATTTTATTTACCAACGTTTTTATTAGTAATAAATATACGTAACTTACGAATTAACTTACGTAACGATTTTCTATATTCATATATTTTTAATACGTATATTAGGGGGCTCGCCCCCTAGTCAATACCTCGCTCTTTAAGCTAAAGTTTGAATTTCGTTCCAATTCTTTAAAAATGACCCCTTAATCACAAAGGCCGTTATTTAGAATAAATAGCTCTTATGAAAGTACTAATAAATATTTGGCTTAAAGAGCGAGGTACTGACTAGAGGGTGAACCCAATAATACACGTAATATTTTCTGTTCGTTTTAAGTTTTGATGTTACTCCTTATTTTCAGTTGGAAAACTTGATTCTTTTTTATATTTAATTTCTGATCTTTTTTTTAAATAATGCTAGGAAATCCGGCACCCCCTTCATAGCAATGTCCCTTCCCCCATGAAAACTTCCTTCATGGGAAGATCTTCCCAAATAACACCCGACCCAACCACCCCCCTACTACCAGAAAAAATCCCCTTTAAAAACATCTGTATATTTCCTAATAACCAATACTATATGTTAACATTGGGTAAAGTTCATAACTTTCAGCCCCCCCCCCGGGACTTTGGGGGATTAAGTCATCCTAAAGGACATACTTATCATATTTTCAACAATGCTGAACAAAATGGCTATCTCAAAATTTTTATCGGGTGACTTTGGGAAAAAATGAGCATGGGAGGAGGCCTAGTTGCCCTCCATTTTTTTGGTCACTTAAATAGGGCACTAGAGCTCTTAATTTCGGTTCCAATGAGTCCTCCCACAATATTCTAGGTCAACTGGGTCAATACGATCACCCCTGAAAAAAAAAAAAAAAAAAAAACAAACAAAAAAATAAACACGCATCCGTGATCTTTCTTCTGGCAAAAAAAATGCAAAATTCCACATTTTTGCAGATAGGACTTTCAAGCATCTACAGTAGGGTTCTCTGACAAGCTAAATATGATGTTGCGATTTTCATTAAGATTCTATGACTTTTAGAGGGTATTCCCCCTTTTTTCAAAAATCAGACAGATTTTCTCAGGTGCGTAACTTTTGATGGGTAGGACTAAACTTGATGAAGCTTATATATTTGAATTTAGCATTGAAATTTGATTCTTTTGATGTATCAATTGGTACCAAAAACCGTTTTTTAGAGTTTCGGTTACCATTGAGCCGGGTCGCTCCTTACTTACAGTTCGTTACCACGAACTGTTTGATAGTTTTTGTTGTATAGAATAGTTGGAACCTCAGATAACTCAAAGTTATAAACCCAGTTCCAGTTTTAAAAATAAAAGATGCCATTATCTATATTTTTAAGCTGATTTAAGAAATAACCCCTAAAGTCACTTCTTTAATAAGTCCCAATTTGAAAAGAAATTTTTTCCTGTTTTGTTTGTAGGCGGTGGCGTATATTAGGGGAGGGCTACAAAAGCCATCATCCCCTCCATCGAGATCTTTATATAAGGCAAATGGGGGATTTGTATGCAAAGTATTAAATAGAAAAACAGGTCCCAGAAACTGGTTTTAGGCAATTTTATGTAAGAATACAAGGTTAAAATTTTGATTTTACCCCCTGATTTGTATTAAAATCGTCATTTGGGACCAATTTCAGGGCGGTGCTGTAAACGGTCGTAAATGACCGAAAAACATCGACTTCTTTTGGCATTTAGTAAAATGTTACTGTAGTAATATATGTTACTCAGAGCAATTTCTTCAAGTACTGTCAGGAATAATGAACTGTATTAGAAGATATAAAAAAAAAACGAAGGAATGGAAAAAGAAAGTGAATGAAAATTTCGTATACAAAATGTTCATAGATAGTACTGTACGTCATTGACGATTCACGTGTTACGCGAAGCGTAACACGTGAAAAAAATGAGATATAGTACAATTTTTTTTCTTTGGTACATTTTTCTTGCGATTTGTGGTACATTTTGTTTTGAAGTGTTGGTAACACTGGTACCCACGTTAGATGGGCAGAAATTCAAATATCCAAGACAATAATTGTGGGAAAAGGGAATACGCTCCTCAATTTCATTGACTGCATTTATCAAATGAATATAAACAGCTTAAAGGTACACCACCCCTTTACATAGAGATTACTATTAAATTATCTTTGTTGTTCAAGCAAACCAAAAAGATCTTAGCATCATTATGGTAAATACCACGGCCAGTTAACTAGTACCGGCAAACATTGGCAACCTGGAAGAAGCGATTGCCCTCTTTGAATAAAAAATGATTACCAATTGACTGTTGTTAGACTTCTTTGATCATGCCATTGAGAGGAAAGTATTCACCCTTGGGTTCCACCTCAAGACCATTAAGGGTAAATGAAACTTTTTATTTCATCTGTTTGTACTGAGCTTCTGTGAAGCAGGGACTGAATTGGTATCCTTGAAGAGAATGGCCTTAAAGAGAACACGGAAGCAGATGACAAACTTGCTATCAGGATCGAAATCTCCGAGAGTGTAAACATCACCAAACTCACCAAGCAGGTGAGAGTCATTTGTAGTAAATCAATCGATAAGTGGATCAAAGAGAGGAGCAAAGAAATTGTAAAACCCCGCATCAGGGGCATAGGTACCCACTTCAGGATCAAGATCATCATCCCCATGTCTGGATAACGTCAAGAAGACTAGCTCCAAGGTTTGTTTTCAGAATTATAAGCTGATCGAAGACCTATGTTTTTCAAGTGCGCCAGTATCAACCATGGTTTCTTAGAAAGTCTTGAAAAAAAACAACCTTTTAGACAAGCTGAAGAATGAAACAATATATGCAACTTTTTTCTTAAAAAAAAAACTGTGCTATTGTATTCCCTTATTTGCGATCGCTATTATATGTATGAATGTACGTATATGTTAGAATTTATACAGCCTAATTTTGATTCTAATTCAATTTCTCTGTGGCAATTGCTGTCAAACGTCGTATGACGTTTCTAACATGAAAAAGGTGGTAGATCAGTCGATATTAGACTTGCAGCTGCAACAGTACCATAGAGGCAAAACTGAACATTTGTGAGGCGAGGACTCTAAGATTCTACTAAAACTTATAATACATATAAATAAATAAATAAATATATATATATAAATATATATATATACATATATATATATATATATATATATATATATATATATATATATATATATATATATATATATATATATATATATATATATATATATATATATATATATATTATGGATCAATTTTTAAGTAAGTTATTTATTTTATTTTATATTACGTTTTGCTAATGGCACCTAGTGGTTACAATAACCAAAATATTCGCATAGGTTGTTTTCACTGTGGTGTTAGCTGTCTTCACAAAATTCCTCGTCATCTTCTTTTATTTTTTTTAATTGGAATCAGTATTAAAAGTAAATCTGTCAACATAAAAATAAACAAAGTTGAATCTAAAAACCTTGTCTTCAGCA
The DNA here is from genome assembly GCF_049724085.1 of Artemia sp. Qi Xiang Cuo. Taxonomy (NCBI): domain Eukaryota; kingdom Metazoa; phylum Arthropoda; class Branchiopoda; order Anostraca; family Artemiidae; genus Artemia; species Artemia sp. Qi Xiang Cuo. The sequence continues at coordinate 65,011,688 of NC_142802.1, read as the reverse complement.
GTTGCTGAAGGGCTTGAAAATATTTAATTTTGTGTTATAGCAACTGTGAGCTAAATTGAACTGACTCTAATTTAGTGCATTAAGCTTGTATACCCGAAAATTACCATAGCAGGTTGGTTGTGCAATAGCTTCCTGGGCTTGGCAATTTTTTGTCATTTGGACATAGACTAATCCTGACAGTCATTAGGGATATAGCTATCTAATTGTATACAATCAACAAACAATAACAAGTAATAAACAATGAGAGCAGATGCAACATCCTATACATCTCAGACAAGTTTTTTTTACGTTTCTATCTTTTTCTCCTTTCCAATATCTCAGACAAATCTAGTGAGTAAACTGGAAGTTATTATTTTGATCTGTATAAATATATTAGTTTTAATTTTAATACTTTAGTGTCTATGCTAATGACGACCGCTGTATATGTGGTCGAAATATCCAAACTTCAGACAATCAGAGCCTGTATTTCCAAAGGTCCTCTTTCTGGACTTGATCCATTTTAGTTGTGTAACATTTATCCGGTTTTCAGTCCATTCTCAGCCTTATGATCTTAAACACTTTCATTCATTATTTTTATTTCTTTTCTAGGTCTGGGGATAAGAGAAACTGAAGATTTTGTCTTGATTCTTTTATGGTATTTGTATTTACTTTTTGTTATTCGTTATACAATCGATGTAAAAAGGAAAATAAATGTGGTAAATCGTAGTTGTTCACACTTAGTCTTCTTGCATCCTTGTCTTTTCGTAAACCCTTTTTACAAGTGACTAAGCAAGCAGAAAATATTAAAAAACTAAGTTATCAAACTTTCAAATGGGCTACTAAGAGAAATCTGAAAGAGCAATGTTAAGAGAAGAGCAGAAAATAAAACACCAGAAAGAAAAAGAGACGCAACAAAGTTATAACACGGAAAAAGAAAGGAAGGGGTGATTTAGATAAAAAACAACAAATATAGAATACAGATAACGAAGAAAGAAGACGGGAAATAGTAAATGAAAAAAATCTGAAGACTAACTATTATAAAGTAAATGCTACTTGTGACAATGTTGCCAAAACATATGCAATGAAACTTTAAAATCTAGGAACAATAAAATCCAGAGGAATCAAAGAAATCACTTTGAAAGATTGAAAAATAGTAAAATGACTGGTCTAAGTAAAAGAAACCACGCTTACACAAATCCACGAACAATACTAAACAGCGTACCCATACCTGAAAATAAAATTATAATACAAAGTTTTTCTTAAAATAGATTAATTAATTATTAATCAATCAAGTGCTACAAGCAAAAATAGGCTCAGGGAGCCAACAGAGACTTATTTTAATGAAGGGTTGCTGAAATATCAAATGACTTAGTCAAAATACCAAGCCTATTGGCCGAATAACTTTTTTACGTTTGTAATAATGTTTTAGTATTAATAAAATGTTTGAAATGATAGATGATTGAAAATGTAATACCACGTGAAGGAGATCGACACAATCCAGGTATGGATAAAAAAAGTTTTTTTAAGTGAAAGTAAGGAGGAACATTAAAACTTAAAACGAACATAAATTATTCCGTATATGAAAGGGACTGTCCCCTCCTCAACGCCTCGCTCTTTACGCTAAAGTTTTTTTTTGTTTTCAAAAATAGAGTCGTGAAAAAGAGTCTAACTTTAGCGTAAAGAGCGAGGCGGTGAGGAGGGGACAAACTAGCACTTTATTTTTGCAGAATAAAGTGCTAGTTTTCAATGATAAAAAGTTCTAAAACTTCAAATTCCTGAAACAGCTAGAAAAAACTCGGAACCACCTAGAACTTGGAGCCAAATTTTGAGAAATACATGATATGCGGATTTTTTTGGGCTCATTTTACTAACAATGGTGATCAAGATTTAAACTCAGGCTCTCGTCAAAACTTGTTTTTGAGTCGTATATTTTCGCAGCAGTTTCCTATATATCCGACGGATTTCACCTAGTCTGGGATACATTCAGTTCTTTTCATCCCATTTTAGAAAAATTAAGAATAGGCCTATCCTTTGGCTACTTTAGAAGACTTCTCAAATATCAAAGTTATTGTAGTCTACTGCGAATGTTCTGTAATATTGGATCACCAATTAGTGCTTTTTCGGGCAAAAGTTTTTTTCCAGGACATAGGGTTCTTTGAGGTCAATTTTTAAAAAATACGGCAATGTGAAAAATTCCCACCCCTCCAATTTTACCTGTGAGCTAGATGTGTGTGTTCTGAAGACGTTGTATACATGTTGGTTTAGTAGGCTTAAATTTACCCTAAGACTTTTTTACATTAGGTGACTGCCGATTACTCAAACCTTGAGTTGTAATTTGCTCAATATTGTCCGATCTGACGGGAATAATTTGTTATTAAACTTTTTTTCCTAAAAGTCATAAAATAGTTTGGGGCAGGCTAGTGTACAACCTACAACCTAGTAAAACACGTAAAAAAATATACTTATTGTTACTTTTTAGCAAAAGCCATTCTTTTTTCTTTGATTTAACTATAAGCAGCAGTGAAAAAGAAAAAGAGATTAAAAAATATAAACTACTATTTTAAACCCCCCTGATGTGTGTCGGGGAGGTTACCAGAAGTACCCTGCTGGCTCTCTCACACCACAACTGATGGTCCCAAGTCCATGTTAAGGGATGAGGGATGGTCGACAGGCTAATAACCTGTCACCATAAAAACCTACTTATTATGGAATCAGCAACTCGGAAATCGGACAGACACAATGATAACAGATAATGCGAGCTCCCCCCCCCCCGGACACAATTTTTGACGACGAAATACTCCGAATCGGATTCTGGAACGTGAGAACTTTGATGCAAGAAACACAGCATGGCAGAATTAGTAGTGCCATGAAGACCCTTGAAAATTACCATATCGAAATTGCTGCCTTATTAGAGACGTGCATTCCTGAATTTGGGCCTACCGACTGCGAGAACTACCATTTATTGTTTTCTGGAGAGGGGCAGATCAAAACTTTTGGACTGGTCCTCAAAATTGGTAAGGAAGCCAGGAAATCCGTCTCAGATTGGAAACCTGTTATTGACCGTATCTTAAGAGCGCGTTTTGTTGCTATGATTGCAAAGGTGACTATCATTGCGGTCCATACCCCTACTAACGAAGCGAGTGAACCAGAAAAAGATTCTTTCTACCAGCTGCTTAACGATTTTGCTCATAATGTCTACCGACCCGATATTCTGGTGATATATGGGGATTTTAACACGAAGGTTGGAAGTAACGCCCAATTTGCAACCAGTGATTGGCACAAACGGCTATGGTGATTTGAGTGAAAATAGTATACGTCTCATTGATTTTCGTGCTATGTATGAATTAATTGGTTGAAGCATTTGGTTTCCACACAAAACAGTTCATAAGTATACTCAAAATTCTCCCGATGGCAGGAACAAGAAATAAATAGACCTCATACCTATTAGTAAACGGAGAAGATTCCTGAAAGATGTTAAAACTTACTGCGGTGCAGATTGCTTCCCAGATCATAAACTTGTGATAGCAAAGTGCAAACTGAAGCTGAAGGTTGTAAAAAAACCTGCAACAATATTTTAAATTTTAATGTTAGAAAGCTTCATGATAAAGCTCTCCAGGTGAAATATAATCTTGCACTGGGAAACGGATTCGGTGACCTGGAACTTGAAAATTGTAGTATAGATGGACTCTAGGAGTCAGTGATGTAGCGTATTAAAGGCGTTGTTACCAAAATAGTTGGATACAAGAAGCTTAGGAAAGAAGAATGGATTAGTGAAGCTACTTGGCAGGTTATGAAGAAAATAGCAGATATAAAAGTACTTGTAGATATATATTCGTTTAGTCATCTCTGTGATATCCATTATCGTGATATTTTAAAAGAACAATATAAAAGTGCTGATAAAGAGGTAGAGAAGTCTGTAAGGGGCTTGGGGGATAAGACAGCATAAATCGAGAACCTAGCCACAGAAGCCGAACAAGCTTCAGGTCATTAAGATAGTAGAACTGTGCACATGTTAACCAAAAAAATAGCAGGCACTCAAACAGACGTCTGGCCATTTGTCAAAGATCTAAATGATCAGCTCCTGACCAGTTCAGAAGAAGTGACAGAACGGTGCAGACAATACTTTGCTGGTGTCCTCAACTGACCTGTCCCTCAGGAAACCTTTGGCATCCCAGATATGCCACTCTATAGTCTTAATATAAATTAAGGTCCAGTTAGTAGTCTTAATATATATTTGGGTCCAACACTACCTTGGTCCAGTAAGGTCCAAGATAGTGTTGGGCGATAATTTGATTAAACGAATTATCGATGTATCGATATTTTTACTTTTGATAACCTATATATCGAGTTCGGTGTTTCTTATAAATTTTTCTCAGATTTAGTCTTGGCTTTGCCAAAATTCAATAGATAATTGTAATTCAAGGGTATTTTCCCCAAAAAAATTTCACACTTGGGATAATATAACATGAAACAATAAAAAAAAATTCGATTACATAGATGAATATCATAGAAATTCAGATTTGGAAATACTCTGGCTTAGGAAAAAGAATTATAGCTTACTGCCACTTTTGGCAATTCAAAACAGCAACATTTCAGTATTTTCCCCTGGGAATTGGTTCTATTTTTTAGTGATTAATTAAAGAAACAAAACAAAAAAAAACATTAAGTTTTATCAAGTGAAAGTAAGGATCAGCATTAAAACTTAAAAGAAACAGAAATTATTCCGTATATGAGAGGGATGCCCCCATATGAGTTTTTTTTAGTCTTTTAAACAAGCTTCTTATTCTAACTAAACTCCTCTGAAAATTTCCACCGGACAATTTCCCCAGAATATATCTACATGTAAAATTGAATAGGTAAAGAGAAAGTAAGACAAATTTCATATAGGAGTTCTGGAAAATTATTCCATGTAAAATTTTCCCATGAAAGTTTATCCCTGGAAACTTCTCTACCTTTGGGAAATTCCCTTTCCCTACAAATGTCTGTTTACTTCGGAATAACAGATACTTTATGTGTACAATAGGAAAAATTCAAAACTTAAAGCCCTTTGCCCAGGTACTGTGGGTGCCAATATGATTTCCCTGGAACTAGTCCCTGAAACCACACCGAAAACTAGCGGCACACCGTCGAAAATCGTATAGCGCGCCGCCACCAAAAAGGCTTCAACGCGCAGCCGCCACCGCCGGAAATTTTAAGCACCGAATTATTTTCTGAGATTATTGAGAGGCAAACATAATGCAAAAATTTTGGATCCTCTCAAAATGTTTTTGAATCTACTCGTCAACTATGGAGTTTAGATTATCATTCACTTTTTTCTACCCTCTTTGCTACAATGCAATGTTATGTAATTAAAAAGATTTCGAATACTCCTGATATTCCTCAAATACCTAATTTATAAATGTTTTACCATATGCAGAAATGCAGGTATTCTATAAAGGCCTGAAAGCAAGGTGGAAATTTTTTAAAATTAAAGCCCCCTATCCCCCACCCAAAATGAGTTTATACATATGTACACGAAAACATGTACAAAGTGGAAGAGCTAAACTCCATAACATCGTTTTCCTAACATTGAAAAAAATTTCCTTTTCCTTCTTGAAAAAATTCAAATTTAAAATAGCAATAAATTCCTTAAAAGATTTTGTGATTTAGATGAGGTCCTTGATGCTGATGCTCAGTTGCCCATTGTGCAGGTTGCTGACGATCTGCCTCCTATGTTATAAAGATATGGACAATGCAGGTTCCTGGAACAGGATTAGCCCACAAGCTGGTATGCAACATATAGTATGATGCAATATTCAATACAAAAGCCCTCTGGCAAGACTTTTGTTCATAATTGGGAAACCTGACCATGTTGTAGATGATGAGGAATATGAATTAATGCGTGACCTTTGCTCTCGTCTACCAAATTTTTCTACTACAGTCGAGGCTACTGAGGGAGAATTTCTTCCTACCCTAAATGTTGCTCTGCTCTGGCGGGGCTTTCTAAAAGGTTACCTTGAAGAACAGCCTAATGATAGTAGCTGTATTTTGCTTCTGAAAAAAAATGTGAAAAACAGATTTGACTTACGCTTCCCAAGGATGATACCGTCTAAACCTTCTTGATGGTCACTGACAAGAAGGGAATTTTTGTTCAAAATGGTTAAGCCTAAGTACCAACATAAGGTACTTTATCACATCTACTGTAAGTGCTTTTTTGTCTAATCAACACTCCAGGTCCCTCCACTTCAACTTGTGGTGGGCATTTTAGTACAGTAGAAATTATTTTGTACGAAAAGGAGAGGGCCCTCAAAAAGCCCGAAGAAGAGGCTGTAATCTCTTGTCCTGTCAGTGCATCAGCTACCCCAATCAGTATTGGGAATATTGTAGCATTATCTATTATATTTCCTTGCTCTTGCTTGTGGATTGTTTGTGTATGCTTTTGCTTATATTGCCTGCTTGTACTTATTATGATTTTATTATAGCTGCTTGGGTCTTAATTAAACCATTGAATCGAATAATTCTACATGGTGTCAGAAGCCGTGGATATAAGCCAACCATTAATCAACTGGAACACCGATGATCTCGCTTCTGAATGGACCAATTTTGACAGTCATGTAACACCGATGTGCGAAGTCCCCCTGCTGAAAAGTCAGAGAAAGTGCTCTGTACCTACCTTCTCAGATGGGTTGGTACTCAAGGGCGAGAGATATTCAGCACGTTTGAGCTCACTGAAGCAGATAAAGACAAATTCAATGTGTATTTGAAAAAGTTCATAGAGTATGTATCCCCTAAGAAAAACCAAGTGTTCTCATCTTTCAAAAGCGAGACCAAGAGTCACTGCAAATGCTGAGAAATACATAACAGTCCTAAAAATTCTAGTCAAACCATGTGGATATACTGATGAAAGTGAGATGTTGAGAGACAAAATAGTATGTGGAGTGACAAATCCTAGGCTGCGTGAGAAACTCTTGGGAATTGGTGACAGTCTCACACTTACCCAAGCTGTCACAATTTGTCGTGCACATGAATCGACCCAAGCACAATTCAAAACATTTGAACAGAAAGAAATCAAGCAAGAAGTGGATGCCATTTCAAAAAGCAAATACTACCTACCTCATAAGAAAGCAGAGTGCTACTTTTGTGGGGCAACTACTCTCTCCAACACATATGCCCAGCTAAAGGAAAAACATGCTCGAAGTGCAAAAAGAGTAACCACTTCACCAAAGTCAGCAGCAGCGAGGCAGTAAATGCCGTTGGCAATGGTGCAACAGAGAGCCCTATTTTAACTAGTGAACTGCAAAATCGGGAAGAAACTGAGATATTTCTAAATGCGATTGGAAAAGACTCCAGAAGTGATGAAGTTTTTGCACAAATATCTGTCAGTAGAGAGCTGAAGATCAAATTCAAAGTTGACACTGGTGCTCAGGTCCACCTACACCCATCTCAATACTTAAGTAAACTGTCAGAAAAGCCAAAACTAACCAAAGCCACTCAACGACTCACTAGCTACTGTGGCTCAGCCATACCCTATCTTGGGGTATGCAGCCTGTCATTCAGCTACTAAAATGGACCTATACAATCGCATGTATTCTACATAGTCAAATCGAATACCACATCCATAATTGGGCTCAAGACAAGCAAAGATCTGAATCTAATCAAGCTTGTTTTGAACATTGAACAGTCTCCAGAAGCTGAAAATGTTGGTGTGTTTAAAGGCATAGGAAAAGTTTAAACATAATGCGAGATACATTTAAAGGATAATGCAATTGTCCTTTAAATGTGTTAGTTGGGTGTAACTGTGCACCCAGCTAGAAAAGTACCACTAGCAATGAAAGAGAAGCTAAAAAACGAAATAGACAGGTTGTAATTCCTTGACATCATTGAAAAGATTAGTGAACCAACAGATTCGGTAAATGCCATGGTAATGGTTGAGAAAAAGGATGGAACTGTCAGATTATGTATTGACCCTGTAGACCGTAATAAGGCTATAAAACATCCATACTACCCTATTCCAACCTTCGAAGATGCTGTTGCCGAGTTAGATGGAGCAGTTGTCTTCAGCAAATTAGACGTTTGCTCAGGCTATTGGATACTACCACTTTCTATTCGATCTTCATACCTAACAACTTTCAACACAATATTCGGACAATATAGGCGGAAGAAATATCCCTTTGGCCTTGTGTCAGCACAAGATAAGTTCCAGAGGAAAATGGAAGAAGTATTTGAAGGTCTTAAGGGCATCAGAATACTTGTGAACATCTTAGTATACGGAAAATCCCGTAAAGAGCATGACGGAAGGCTTGCTGTAGTTCTCATCAGAGCTAAAGAAATCGGAATTTGATTTAATTAAGACAAATATGAATTTACGAAAGATCAGGTCAAATGCTTCGGACACATCATCGGCAAAGAGGGAATAAACCTGATCCTTAAAAAATAAAAGCGGTAAAAGATATGCCGAAGCTCAAGTCAAAAGAGGAGATTCAGACGTTAGTCGAAATGTTCAATTTTCTATCGAAATACAAACCTGATCTATCATAAAAAAACAAGCCATTGAGAGACCTGACTAAAGCCACAGAAATCAAGTGGGAAGCTTTCCACGAATCATCGATGGAAGAAATAAAAAGGTCTATATCAGACAGCTTATCTTTTTTGAACATGATTGCAAAACACTGGACCTTAAGGCCAATGCTTCGAAACAAGGGCTGGGAGCTGAACTATCCATGAAAGGTAAAACCTTTGGTTTTGCTTCTCGGGCACTAAGCAAGACAGAGCAGAACTATTCACAGATGGAGAGAGAGCTGTATGCCATCGTGTTTGGATGCAAACACTTCCGCCACTACATCTATGGTCGCAAAGTCTTTGTTCCAACTGACCTTTGCCCACTAGAGACTATCCTGTGACGCGCACTTCATGATGCACCTGCCCATCTACAGCAAATAATAACACAAATTCAGCCCTGCGACTTAGAAGCCCAATACAGCCCTGGAGCAGAAATACCAATACCAGATGCACTAGCACGTCTACACTTACCTCACAAGGACACTCAATTACAGAACGACATTGAAGTTCATGTTCACGCAGTGAGGAATGACTCTAGAAAGTGATATCTAAGTTTGAGGAAATCTGGCGTGAGACATGCCAAGATGCCCAACTAGCAACACTTGCATCCCTTGTACGTGATGGCTGGCCTTCAAAACGTCAGCCATGCCCGATGGAAGTTTTGGCCTTTTGGAATATCCAGCACGAACTGAGCGTCCACGACAATCTGCTATTGAAAGGTCAGCGGATCATCACGCTGAGAACTAACATTCTACACCAACTCCACCATGCTAACCTGGGAATAAACAAAACTAACAGCGCGCAAGAATAATCGTATACTGGCCAAAGATGAATGCAGATATAGAGAGGTTCGTCCAGAATTGTGAAATATGTTCGAAGTTTGCTTCCAGCAACCGCAAGGAACCGCTAAGAAACAGTCAGATACCATTACTCATGGGAGTGATGGTATTCTGGCTGCTTAATAAACACCTCGGTATTGACATATTTGAATGGAATAGAGCGTGCTACCTCATAATCTGTGATTATTATAGCAGGTTTTTCTGAAGTTGAAAAATTTCCAAGCCAAACTTCGTCCGCCATTATAAAAGAAATGAAAACCATTTTTTTACGTTTTGGGATTCCCCAACTCATATCCTCTGACAATGGTCCACAACTGTTCTCCGAGGAATTCAAAAACATCTAGCCCCATATACCCAGGATCCAACGGGCTTGTAGAAAAGTCAGTCCAAATCTGCAAGAAAATACTCATTAAAGCAAAAGAAGCTGGAGCCGACCCTCATTTTGCTCTTTTGGAATATTAATTAAACAAACTTTTTCCACAAAATAAGTTTTTCAAAGAAAAGTAAAGAACTCCATTAAACAAAAAATAAGCAAAAGTAAAATCAAATAATTTACCAAGCGTGAAACTACCACAAATCAGCATCGATAAATAAATGAAACCCAAAACGTAGCAGAAATTACAATAAATAACCGAGTCAAACTCAAAACGAGCAGAAATTAACACAAGTTGGGCTCAAAACCCCTCTGCCTTCCCAAGCCCAGAACATAATTTGCACTTTACTAATATTTAGTAATCAAAATGTTGATATTATTTAATATGTTGAAGTTATTACAGTAAAAACATTTATAATTTTTCAGTAAAGTGCTAATTTTGTTCTGGCCTTCGGAAGGCATATGGGTTTTGAGCCCTACTCATCTTAATTTCTGCTCGTTTTGAGTTTGACTTGGTTATTTACTGTAATTTCTGTTCGTTTTGGGTTTCATTTATTTATCGATGGTGATTTGGGGTAAATTTGTGGAAAAAGCTTTTTTAATTAATTTCTGTTCGTTTTATATTGACATAGTCTTTTCAGAGAAAAAGAAAATAATACTTTAAATCTTTTCGTATTTTTAAGAATTTATAGTTTGGTCTGCTATTTGTATGCTGGAGAAAAATTTTCAGCAATTTTTAACAACATACACCCTCTTAAAAATCTGGACACAAATAGTAGTGTTTATTTTAGTTTCATAACTCCTCTAGTTGACCTGAAATGGAAAACTTGATACCATTCGCAAAAAAACCGCGTAGGAGGGCGTAGGAGGGGGATTAGTTTCCCTCCAATCACTTTCGACTATTAATAAGGGCATCAGCCCATTTCTATTTTCAGTCGAATGAGCCCTTTTCGAAGTTCCTAAGACAATTCTTTCGATACAAAGTGCCCTAGTCTAAATAACAACAACAAAAACAAAAAAATAATACATTATACCCACATCGATCTTTACTATAAACATGTCAAGCCTTCTAATCACTTTCGACTATTAAAAAGGGCACTAGGTCTTTCGATTTCCAATCAAATGAGCCGTTTTTGAGTTTCTACGACAACACTTCCCATTAACACCTTATATGCCCCCAGGGCATAAATTACAACCCTTACCCTAAGAGCTGTGAGGGTGGTTGTCATCCTCTAAGAAATAATTTCCAGAACTTTCAACTACGTTAAACAAAATAGCTATCTCAAAATTTTGATTGGATATATATATATATATATATATATATATATATATATATATATATATATATATATATATATATATATATGTATAAATATATAAATATATATATATATATATATATATATATATATATATATATATATATATATATATATATATATATATATATATATATATATATAATATATATATATATATATATATATATATATATATATATGTATGTATATATTTCTTTCTTTCTTTCACTACGGATATGGTACGTTGAGACCCACTAGAAGAAGTTATTCAGTCTATCAAACAGTTGCGTCGCTGAGAAAAAAAATCGACATTTTTTAGGGAGAAAACATTTATCTGATTTTTCAATCCATTTCCCATTTATGTAAACTGTTTTGTTCTGGACAATCAATTGATAAATCAAGCGAAAATAGGGGGGGGGTGTATTGTAAATCGTTCCTAAATTAGCAAAACTGTGGGGGGGGGGGGCGCAACTGCCTGCCAGGGCGTGCCTCTCCTTAATTTTTAACTCAAGATCCTTTGGTTCTGGTCCTATTCTTTGGGTCTTTGGAAAACTGCATATATTAAGAATATACCCTCAAAAATGTATTGATCAAAATACTATAATTATATAATATCTTTGGATCTTTTCAAACTCTTAGGTTTTTTTTTTTTAATAATTTTTAGACCATACTGGCTCAGTATGACAAAGCAAGAAAACGAAGGATAACGAAAAAAAACGAGGTTGTAAATAGGTAATGATAAAAGAAGAAAAATGAAAATATTTTGGCCAGGACTTCCGCTAAACCAACCTCGGTGCAAAATGTCTGACTGGGAATAACCCTGTTTTTCGTCTTTATCTTTCTTTTTCTTTTTATCCTTGATTTTTATATTCTTTCTGTTCCTATCTTCTTTTTATTTTGCTTTTGTTTTGTCCTTCGTGAATTTTGAGCTGTTGTTAAATAATACACACCTCCTATTTCCTGGATTTATTTTTGACCTGCGTTTTCGTAAGTTGTGGAAAAAGCCAAGAGCCTCGTCATTAAAAGCAGGTCGTCCGAATTCTAGGTAGTATTTGACCTTAAGATTTTACAAGCCATGGTGGCATAGAGGAAGGTGTATTTCGATAATAATTCAATAGTGTAAGATTTATTAAGGAAATTTCGAATTAAGCCTTAAAGAAATTATAAAAAAGCATTTAAAACGATAAAAGATATGTGCCACTTTACATGAGACACAAACGATAAACTATACAAACACTGAAATAAAAAAATAAAAAAACCAAAAACCGCGGATTCAGCAACATCAAGCAAGGCCGATCCAGGGGGGTTACCGGATTGACATCTACCCTTAAAAAATATGTGGGTGAATTCTTTATATCAGGCACAACAGAGAAGGCAAAAGAATTAAATTGATTGCTATCTCAAATAGGCTCAAGAAACCGCCAGCTTTTACGAGTAATTTTATTTTCAATTGATCACTTTATTTTCCTCGAATCACTTTCAACTATTAAAAAAGGCACTAGCCCTTTCAATTTTCAATCAAAAGAGCCCTTTTGAAGTCTCTACGATAACGCTTTCAATAAAAACCTAATAAGCCCCCAGGGGAAATCTTACAACCCTCGCCCTGAGGACTTGGGAGGGGGCGTCATCCTCAAAGACCTAATTTCCAGAACTTTCTACTACGTTGAACAAAATGGCTATCTGAAAATTTTGATTGGATGTGTTTGAGGGAATGGTGGGCGTGAGAGGGGGGGGGTTAGTTACCCTCCAGTCACTTTCCACTATTAAAAAGGGCACTAGCCCTCTCAATTTCTAATTGAATGATCCCCTTTTGAAGTTTTTACGACAACTCTATCATTAAAAACCTTATATGCCACCAGGGAATAACTTACAACCTTTGCCCTGGGGATTCAGGGGGGTTTGTCATCCTTAAATACATAATTTTCAGAACTTTCAAGTACGCTTAACAAAATGGCTATCTCTAAACTTTGATTGAATGCTTTTGGGGAAATGGTGGGCGTGAGAGGGGGGTTAATAACTCTCCACTCACTTCGACTATTAAAAAGGGCAATTTCAATTTCCAATCAAATGAGGGAAATCAATTTCCCCCTTTTGAAATTTCTACAACAACTTTCTATTTATACCTTATATACCCCCAGGGCATAACTTACAACCCTTGCACTGAGGGCTCTGATGGAGTTATCATCCTAAATTTCCGGAACTTTCGACTACGTTGAACAAAATGAATATCACAAAACTTTGATTGGCTGTATTTGGGGAAATGGTGGGCGGGGGAGGCGGGTTATTTGCCCTTCAATCACTTTCGACTATTAAAAGGGCACTAGCCCTTTCAATTTTCCATTGAATGAGCCATTTTTGATCTTTTTACAACATCGTTTTCTATAAAAACCTTACATGCTTCCAGGGCATAACTTACAACCCTTACCCTGAGGGTTGTGGGGGGATGGGTTGTCATCCTTAAAGACCTAATTTCCAAAAATTTCCACTATGTTGAATAGAATGGCTATCTAAAATTTTGGTTAGATGTGCTTGGGGAAAATGTGGGCGTGACAGGGGGGTTAGTTGCCCTCAAATCACTTTCAACTATTAAAAAGAGCACTAGCTCTTTGAATTTTCAATCGAATGAGCACTTTTTCAAATTTCTACGACAAAGATTTCAATAAAAAATTTATATGCTCCCAGGGCATAACTTATAATCCTTGTCCTGAAGACTGTGGGGGAGTGTCCTGCTCAAAGGTATTATTTCCTGAACTTTAAAGTGCGTGGAACAAAATGGCTATCTAAAAATTTTGATTGGATATGTTTGGGGAAATGGTGGGCGTGGAAGGGTTGTTAATTGCCTTCCATTCACTTTCGACTATTAAAAAAGGCACCCGCCATTTCAGTTTCCAATCGAATGAGCCGTTTTTGAAGTTTCTACGACTACGCGTTCTACTAAACCTTATATGCCCCCAGGGCATAGCTTACAACCCCTGCGCTGAGGGCTGTGGGGGAGTGTCCTCCTCGAAAACATAATTTATATCTTGGAAATCCACAATGAAAATCCACTGAACAAAACGGCTATTAAAAATTTTGATTGGATGTTTTTGAGGAAAAGGTGGGTGAGAGAGGGGGGCTAGTTGCCCTCAAATCACAAAAGACTATTTCGACTATTAAAAAGGGCACTAGACCTTTGAATTTCTATTTGAATGAACCCTTTTTCATGTTTCTACGACAAAGATTTCGATAAAAACTTATATGCCCCCAGGGCATAAATTATAAGTCTTGCCCTGAAGACTGTGGGATGAGTGTCCTGCTCAAAGGTATAATTTCCTGAACTTTAAACTGCGTAGAACAAAATTGCTATCTCAAAATTTTGAGTGGATGTGTTTGGGGAAATGGTGGTTGTGGAAGGGGTGTTAGTTGCCTTTCAATTACTTTCGAATATTAAAAAGGGCACTAGCCATTTCAATTTCTAATCGAATGAGCCCTTTTTGAAGTTTTTAAGACAACGCGTTCTATAAAAACTTTTAATGCCCCCACGGCATAACTTACAACCCTTGTCCTGAGGGCTGTGAGGGGATTGTCATCCTCAAAGACCTAATTTACAGAACTTAAAACTACGTTGATTAAATTGGCTATCTTAAAATTTTGATTGGATCTGTTTGGAGGAATGATGGCCGTGGGGGGGATAGTTGCCCTCCAATCACTTTCGACTATTAAAAAGGGCACTAGCCCTTTGAATTTCCTATCGAGTGAGCCTTTTTTGAAGTTTCTACGTCAACGCCTTCTATAAAAACCATATATGCCCCCAGGGCATAACTTACAACCCTTGCCCTGAAGACTGTGGGGGAGTGTCCTTCTCAAAAAAAAAATTTCTATGTGGAAATCAACTACGCTGAACAAAATGGCTATCTCAAAATTTTGATTGGATGTGTTTAAGGAAATGGTGGGCGTGGAAGGGGTGTTAGTTGCCTTCCAATAGCTTTTGAATATTAAAAAGGTTACAAGACACTCCAATTTCCAATTGAATGGGCCCTTTTCGAAGTTTCTACGACAACTTCTTCGATACAAAGTGCCCTGCTCTAAAGGAAAAAAAAATGATGCATTGTGCCAGCATCGTTCTTATATACCCCTAGGGTATAACTCAAAATCCTTTCCCCGAGGATTGTTGGGTAATGTCCTCCTCAAAAACATATTTTCTATCTGGACATCAACTACGCTGAACAAAACGACTATCTCAAAATTTTGATTGGATGTGTTTGGGGGAATGACGGGCGTGGGGGGAGGGGGGGGGGGCTAGTTGCCCTCCAATCACTTTTGACTATTAAAAGGGCACTAGCCTTTTAAATTTCCCATCGAATCGGCCTTTTTTGAAGCTCCAAAGACAGCGCCTTCTATAAAAACCTTATATACCCCCAGAGCATAACTTAAAACCCTTGACCTGAGGGTTGTGGGAAAGTATCAACCTCAAAATCACATTTTCTATCTGGAAATCAACTACGCTGAACAGAAAGGCTATCTCAAAATTTTGGTTGGATTTCTTTGGGGGAATGATTGGCTTGGGGGGGGGCTAGTTACCCTCCAATTACTTTCGACTACTAAAAAGGGCACTAGCCACTCTGATTTTCAATCAAATGAGCCCTTTTCGAAGTTTCTACGACAACTCCTTCGATACGAAGTGCCCGGGTATGGAGAAAGAAAAAAATTAATACATTGTGCCCACACCGTTCTTTACTTAGGCAGCGCGCTGCCTTTGATAGGAATAGCCCAGTTGGCAGTTATGCTTCACCGGCCCAGCTTCTAATGAGTTGTCAGCTCCGATCAATCCTACCATCAAAATACCAACAGCTAAAACCCAGAATCACCCCAACAAAAGATTTCATATAACACAGGTTGGTTGAACAGAATAGGAAGAAATCTTACTACGACAAATCAGAAAACCAACTCCTGGAACTCCAGACGGATGACAAAGTCTTCGTCCAGAAAATGGCAAATAGCTCTTGGACGAAAGCCAAAACCATTTCCCGTCTTGAAAATCCTAGATCCTACGTTTTTGAAACTGCTGACGGATCTAGACTGCGAAGAAACAGAACCCATATCTCTCGACGCCGTTTCCCTTCCCCCACGTCACCGGGCACCCTGGCAACTCGAAACGAAAACAAGGACACAGCCTATCCGGACACCTCCCATGTCGTAAATCCACGCATTGATTCTTATCCAACGGAAGAAGCCCGAGAAATTGATCAGGAGTCACGCGAAGAAGAGGCGCCACTAACGCCAAACTCATCACCAAACGTCAGACCTGCTTCCCCTCGCCATGCGGACCCCTGTGTACGTGCGGAAGTTACAACACTCCCTTTGCGTCAGTGAACTTGCACAGGACCCGTAGTGGCAGAGTGATTAGGCCAGTAACACGGCTTAGTATAGACTTTGTTAAGTGTGAAGAAGGGAGATATAGCATTATCTATTATATTTGCTTGTGCTTGAAATCGAAATCGGCATTTTAGTGCAATAGAAATTCTTTTGTACGAAGAGGAGGGGGCCCTCGAAAAGCCCTAACAAGAGGATGTGATCTCTGGTCCTGTCAGTGGATCAGCTACCCCTATCAGTAGTGGGAATATGGCTAGTGGGTTTTCTCAGAAGAGTAGCAACTCAAAATTTCTTCATGATCATACATGAAAAAAAACGAGGTTGCTCGATCAAATAATGTGTCAGAACGACAATGCAGAATAGGATGAAAATATTGATATGTTTCGGCGTCAAGTAGATTTATATCAGGGCTTGTCAGCCCGTGCTAGGAGATCAAAAGATCCTGCCCCAGTTGATGCAACCCTTGCCATCTGGAAAAGATATTTTACTCAGCTGCCATGGATTGCAGCTTTGGCAAGAAAAGTTATATCGTTGGTGGTAACAAGTGCCACAGTAGAAAGGGTTTTTCAGGGGGTGCAGGATTGATTATTGCTGCTAAGCTCTATGCTCTATGCTGCTAAATTCTATGTTGGCCCCAAACCGTGTAAACAAGCTTATTTTTATACATGATAACTACAAGGTTGTCAAAGCTTTAAAGGAAAGTGAGAGAGTTTATTTCTAGCTAAGTGTTTTGAATTTTTTTTTTCTCTGGCTCCTTAAACTGCCTGAGAATTGACAAAATAGGGAATTTAAAACTTAATTCAAATTAAACTATGAAATTTAGAGCCAGAATTAAAAATTTAGTTATAAATAATGCTTTTCTTTATAAGATGTTGCCTCTTTTTATTCTAACACCTGGGAATGAACTATTCTTAAAGAACGATATGCTAATTTTTCTGAGAATTGGCTATGCAAAAAAAAAAAAAAAAAAAAAAAAAAAAAAAAAAAAAAAATACTATACGCTAAAGTAAAACTTTGGTCGTTTGATAAGCTTACCCACCATGTACAAGTACGTCCACGACCACAGTACCTTAATTGAGGAGAAGGGAAAGAGAATAAAGAAGCTCTTTCATTCTCAAAGGAGTTCATTGACACATTTAATTTAAAACTTTTATTATATCACTCTTAAGTGAGAGGATTCATTCTTGAAGCAATGTGAAATAATACCTTCTGTAGCGTAGAGAGTGGAGGGTAGGGTGGTCAAAAAAGCGGAATGCAGGTTGCAAGAGTAGTATCCATACTATTGATTGAAAACCTACAAAAAAAACCTACATGAATATGCGTGTAGTTTAACCGGTACATTGGCTTACCACGGGTCAGTCACCTATTACTACGAACGGTACATGCGTTCCCAGACGGGTTTCTGAGGTAACACCCATGCTTGAGACACGTTTGGTGGGTATAATCTGGTTTGGTGTGTATACTCTGGTTTGATGGGTATAGTCTGGTTTAGTTTTTCAAAGAGAGTGAGTATTTGACATTTTTGCAAAAAGGGTTAAGGAATTCGCAAATTGGACAATATGAATGATATTAATTAAAGTTTTGAATAATAGGAGTGTGAATGATTCTAATTAGTGATTGGATTGTATGAAGGTGGAGAAAAAAAATGGGTAATTAGTAATTGGATAATTTTTAACAAGAAATGACTGAAAAGTGTTTTGGAGGAGATGGGATGATTGTGTAGCCTACTGTATAATACACAAGTGATGGTTTGCACAGTGTTGTCAATTTTAAATAGTTTAGAAATAAAAAAAATTTTAACAAGAAATGGCTGAAAAGTGTTTTGAGGGAGTTGAGTTGCACGAGGGTTGAGTTGCACGAGGGTTCAGTTACATGCGGATTAGTTAAATGGGGTCGAGTTGCACGAGGGTTCAGTAGCACGGAGGTTCAGTTGTACGTGGTTTCGGTTATACAGGGGTTCAGTTACATGGGGGGTTCAGTTGCATGGGGGTTTAGTTAAATGTGGCTTGAGTTGCACGGGGGTTGAGTTGCACGACGGTTCAGTTGCACGGAGGGTTCAGTTATATGCGGATTCAGCTACACGGGGATTAGTTAAATGCGGTTGAGCTGCATAGTCTCGTTGGACAAAATTGGAGTTCATACTTAAATAGTTCTATTAAGAGCTATTGCTATGGAAATGGCTCATTTTTGAATCAAAACTATGCTTTTCCGACTGAAGATACACATTTGAATCAGAAAATGTGAAAATGTATACAATTGAAACAGAGAAGTGTGTTTTGACGATATTTTCTATATTTTCCTCTGAAGAATAGGAGTTCACGCTTAAAAAGTTCTATTAAGAGCTATTTTTATGGAAATACTTTTACAACCGGTAATGTTCGATTAACATTTGCAAAAAGGGGTAATGGGATTTGCGAATTGGAGGAGATGGGGTGATTGTGTACTGTATAATACACAAGTGATGTTTTGGAGAGTATTGTCAATTTGAAATAGTTTAGAAATAAAAAAAATTAAAAAGAAATGACTGAAAAGTGTTTTGAGGGAGTTGAGTTGCACGAGGGTTCAGTTAAAGGGGTACAGTTACACGGGGGTTTAGTTAAATGGGGGTGGAGCTGCACGAGGGTTCAGTAGCACGATGGTTCAGTAGCACGGGGGGTTCAGTTGTACGGGGTTTCGGTTATACAGGGGTTCAGTTACATGGGGGGTTTAGTTGCATGGGGGTTTAGTTAAATGGGGCTTGAGTTGCACGGGAGTTGAGTTGCACGAGGGTTGAGTTGCACGGGGGTTCAGTTACATGCGGATTCAGTTACACGGGGATTAGTTAAATGCGGTTGAGTTGCATAGTCTCGTTGGAAAAAATTGGAGTTCATACTTAAACAATTCTATTAAGAGCTATTGCTACGGAAATGGTTCATTTTTGAATCGAAACTATGCTTTTCTGACTGAAGATACATATTTGAATCAGAAAATGTGAAAATGTACACAATTGAAACAGAGAAGTGTGTTTTGACGATATTTTCTATAATTTCGTCTGAAAAATAGGAGTTCACACCCTGAAACAGTTCTATTAAGAGCTATTTTTATGGAAATGCTTTTACAATCGGAAATGTTTGATTAACATTTGCAAAAAAGGGGTAATGGGATTTGCGAATTGGAGGAGATGGGGTGATTGTGTACTGTATAATACACAAGTGATGTTTTGGAGAGTATTGTCAATTTAAAATAGTTTAGAAATAAAAAAAATTAACAAGAAATGGCTGAAAAGTGTTTTGAGGAAGATAGATTGCATGGAGGGTTGAGTTGCACGAGGGTTCAGTTAAAGGGGGTACAGTTACACAGGGGTTTAGTTAAATGGGGTCGAGTTAC
The DNA here is from genome assembly GCF_049724085.1 of Artemia sp. Qi Xiang Cuo. Lineage (NCBI taxonomy): Eukaryota > Metazoa > Arthropoda > Branchiopoda > Anostraca > Artemiidae > Artemia > Artemia sp. Qi Xiang Cuo. The sequence goes on along the minus strand of NC_142802.1, from coordinate 64,991,940 downwards.
ATGAGGGTTTAGTAGTACGAGGGTTCAGTAGCACGGGGGTTCAGTTGTGCGGGGTTTCGGTTAGACAGGGGTTAAGTTACATGGGGGGTTCAGTTGCACGGGGGTTTAGTTAAATGGGGCTTGAGTTGAACGGGGGTTGAGTTGCACGAGGGTTCAGTTGCAAGCGGGTTCAGTTACATGCGGATTCAGTTACACGGGGATTAGTTAAATGCGGTTGAGTTGCATAGTCTCGTTGGAAAAAATTGGAGTTCATACTTAAACAATTCTATTAAGAGCTATTGCTATGGTAATGATTCATTTTTGAATCGAAACTATGCTTTTCTGACTGAAGATACACATTTGAATCAGAAAATGTGAAAATGTACACAATTGAAACAGAGAAGTGTGTTTTGACGATATTTTCTATAATTTCGTCTGAAAAATAGGAGTTCACGCTTAAAAAGTTCTATTAAGAGCTATTTTTATGGAAATGCTTTTACAATCGGAAATGTTTGATTAACATTTGCAAAAACGGGGTAATGGGATTTGCGAATTGAAGGAGATGGGGTGATTGTGTACTGTATAATACACAAGTGATGTTTTGGAGAGTATTGTCAATTTCAAATAGTTTAGAAATAAAAAAAAATTAACAAGAAATGGCTGAAAAGTGTTTTGAGGGAGATGGATTGCATGGAGGGTTGAGTTGCACGAGGGTTCAGTTAAAGGGCGTATAGTTACACGGGGGTTTAGTTAAATTGGGTCGAGTTGCACAAGGGTTTAGTAGTTTAGTTAAGGTTCATTTAGACGAGGTTACGTGCGCGCACGTAACCTCGTCTAAATGAACCTTAAAAAATGAAATAAAGTTCGTCTAAATGAACCTTAAAAAATGAAATAAAGCTATGTCGACTTTGCATGTTGATTTAAAATATATATTGAATATTCACCATCAAAGTATAACTTTTCCAATCTTCTATGAAAAATTTGGAACAGAACTTTAAATTTTTTTCATCTCAATGTGAAAAGTCGGAACTGAATTTAAGAAAATTTGAATTAAAGTGAAACTTTTTATCTTCATGGAAAATAATCACAATCATAGTATAACTTTTCCTATCTTCTACGGAAAAATTTAGAACAGAATTTTAAATTTTTTATGTCTTGGTGAAGTTAAATCTGAAGTGGAAGCTTTTTATTTTCTCTGGAGAAATTAGAATTGAATTGTGTTCATTGGTAAAATTCAGAAGAGAACTTGAACTTTTCTATCTTCTATGAAAAATTTGGAAGTATTTAAATTTTCATCTCTTTGAGAAAAATCTGAACTGAAGTGGAAAATTTTTATATTATTTTGGGGAAATAGAATTGATCAATAACTTATTTCATTTTCATTAAGAAAATTCAGAATCGAAGTTGAACTTTTCTTCTTCCGGGCAAAAAGCTGTAAGGTATAGTTGTGTTTGAAAAAAGATAAGTACTTCAAGTTGGAAAATGGGTTTAGGAGGGACATTAAGAAAGTAACTTGCTCTGAAATGGTCTTTGAAAAGTATTTCTTGGTGTTGAGGTATCCAAAAAGCTGTATAGTATAGTTGTGGGTGAATATGATATTTACTTCAAGTTGGAATATGCTTTGTTGATGTAAAGTAAGATTTGATCTTCGTATGAAATGGTCTCTGAAAAGGATTTCTTGGTGCTGATGTATCCAAAAAACTGTACATTAAAGTATACGGTGAAAAATATAAGTAATTCAAGTTGGAAAAAGGGTTTAGGAGAGACATTAAGAAAGTAACTCGCTCTGAAATGGTCTTTGAAAAGTATATCTTGGTGTTGAGGTAACCAAAAAGCTGTAAAGTATAGTTGTAGGTGAAAAAGATAAGTACTTCAAGTTGGAAAATGGGTTTAAGAGGGAAAGTAAGAAACTAATTTAGTTTGAAATGTTCTTTGAAAAATATTTCTTGGTGTTGAGGTATCTAAAACGCTGTGATGCATAGTTGTGGGTGAAAAAGATAAGTACTGCTAGTTGGAAAGTTTGTTTTGTAGGGACATTAAGAAAGTAACTTGCTCTGAAATGGTCTTTGAAAAGTATTTCTTTTTGTTGAGGTATCTAAAAAGCTGTAAAGAATAGTTGTCGATGAAAAAGATAAGTACTTCAAGTTGGAAAATGGTTTTAGGAGGGACATTAAGAAAGTAACTTGCTCTGAAATGTCTTTTGAAAAGTATTTCAAAATACTTCAAGTATTTCAAGTTGGAAAATGGGTTTTAGAGGGACATTAAGAAAGTAACTTGCTTTGAAATGGTCTTTGAAAAGTATTTCTTGGTGTTGAGGTATCTAAATCTGTGTAATGCATAGTTTTTGTTGAAAAAGATAAGTATTGCTGGTTTGACAGTGGGTTTTGTAAGGAAGTTAATAAAGTAACCTGCTCTGAAATTGTCTTTGAAAAGGATTTCTTTTTATTAAGGTATCTAAAAAGATGTAAAGAATGGTTGTCGATGAAAAAGGTAAGAGCTTCAAGTTTTAAAATGTGCTTAGAAGGGACATTAGTAAACGAACTTGCTCTGAAATGTCTTTTTGAAAGTATTTCTTGGTGTTGAGGTATCCAAAAATCTGTAAAGTATAGTTGTGGGTTCAGTTGCACGGGGGGTTCAGTTACATGCGGATTCAGCTACACGGGGATTAGTTAAATGCGGTTGATCTGCATAGTCTCGTTGGAAAAAAATTGGAGTTCATACTTAAACAGTTCTATTAAGAGCTATTGCTATGGAAATGGCTCATTTTTGAATCAAAACTATGCTTTTCCGACTGAAGATAAACATTTGAATCAGAAAATGTGAAAATGTATACAATTGAAACAGAGAAGTGTGTTTTGACGATATTTTCTATATTTTCCTCTGAAAAATAGGAGTTCACGCTTAAAAAGTTCTATTAAGAGCTATTTTAATGGAAATACTTTTACAATCGGTAATGCTTAATTAATATTTGCAAAAAGGGGGAATGGGATTTGCGAATTGGAGGAGATGGGGTGATTGTTTACTTTATAATATACAAGTGATATTTTGGAGAGTATTGCCAATTTAAAATAGTTTAGAAATAAAAAAAAATTAACAAAAAATGACTAAATAGTGTTTTGAGAGAGATGAGTTGCACGAGGATTAAGTTGCACGAGGGTTCAGTTAAGGGGGTACAGTTACACGGGGGTTTAGTTAAATGGGGGTCGAGTTGCACGAGGGTTCAGTAGCACGATGGTTCAGTAGCACGGGGGGTTCAGTTGTACGGGGTTTCGGTTATACAGGGGTTCAGTTACATGGGGGGGCTCAGTTGCACGGGGGTTTAGTTAAATGGGGCTTCAGTTGCACGGGAGTTGAGTTGCACGAGGGTTCAGTTGCACGGGGGTTCAGTTATATGCGGATTCAGTTACACGGGGATTAGTTAAATGCGGTTGAGTTGCATAGTCTCGTTGGAAAAAATTGGAGTTCATACTTAAACAATTCTATTAAGAGCTATTGCTATGGTAATGATTCATTTTTGAATCGAAACTATGCTTTTCTGACTGAAGATACACATTTGAATCAGAAAATGTGAAAATGTACACAATTGAAACAGAGAAGTGTGTTTTGACGATATTTTCTATAATTTCGTCTGAAAAATAGGAATTCACGCTTAAAAAGTTCTATTAAGAGCTATTTTTATGGAAATGCTTTTAAAATCGGGAAATTTTTGATTAACCTATGAAAAAACGGGGTAATAGTATTTCTAAAATGGAGGAGATGGGGTATGTTTTTTTTGTATAATACATAAGTGATGTTTTGCAGTGTATTTAACCTTTAAACCAGTTTAGAAATAAAAAAAAAATTAAAAATAAAATTCTGAAAAGTATTTTGAGGGATATGGACTGCGTGGAAGGTTGAGTTGCACGAGGGTTCAGTTAAAGGGGGTATAGTAACATGGCGGTTTAGTTAAATGGGGTCGAGTTGCACAAGGGTTTAGTAGTACGAGGGCTCACTAGCACGGGGGTTCAGTTGTACGGGGTTTCGGTTATACAGGAGTTCAGTTACATGGGGGGTTCAGTTGCACGGGGGTTTAGTTAAATGGGGGTTGAGTTGCACGGGGGTGCAGTTGCACGAGGGTTCAGTTGCACGAGGGGTTCAGTTACATGCGGATTCAGTTACACGGGGATTAGTTAAATGCGGTTGAGTTGCATAGTCTCGTTGGAAAAAATTGGAGTTCATACTTAAACAGATGGAAAAATGGTACTTGTTAAATATTCGGGTAGACATACGACTAAGAAACGCTTCACTATAAATAAGGCTATCGTGTTTTTCCGAACTTTCTAGGGCGGGGGTAACTATTTAGTTTAAATAATTCTAGGAGGAATTGAGTTTTGAAGTACTTATCTTTTTCTCTTAAATTGTCACATGTGATAGCTCTCTTTAAAGGAGGTGACCGTGAGGATCCTGGGAACTACAGGAAATATCTCTTTTGTCAGTGTTCTCTAAGATATTTGAAAGGTCCATGCTCAAACGTCTGGTAAGATTTCTTGAAGTAAATATTTTTTCCATCAGCCTCAGTTTAGGTTTCGCGCATATTATTCTACAGAACATACTTGTAATAGACTTCTTCAGTTTATACGACGATCATTAGATTCTAATCTCATTCCTGCAGCCATTTTTCTTGATGTAAAGAAAGATTTTGACAGTCGTACCCACGAGATCCTCATTGGCTAACTTTCTCATCCTGGTGTGTGTAGGGAAGCATTGTCTTGGTTCTCTTCATACCTCACTGTCAGATTTATTGCCACGGAAGATACAGACAAACAAGTTCCCATTAGATACAGAGTACCCCAAGGTTCTATTCTTGGACCAACCCTCTTCCTCATCTATGTGATCGACCTCTACCGACTTTTTAACACCCCAATTACCAATGTTTGCTGTGGATTGTGTTATAAATTTTACTCTCAGACTACATCAGCGTTCACATCAGATAGTCGAGAGGAATAGGTAGTATTTGCAGATCACACTACTCTAGGTGCTGCGGCTACGGACGAATCATCCCTTATTCTAAAGCTTTAAGCAATGAGTGAGAAAATACTCAATTGGTTTAACATAAACCAACTAGCTTTACATGTAAAAAGTCGTACCTTCTTATTTTGCTTGTACAGGTATGAGCAGCCCCGCAATTACTGAGCTTCGTAAACCAACAGGCTCCATAAGTCGTCCCTCCGGATCGATATGTACAATTCCTGCGAGTTCTTTTGGATGAAAATCTATCATTTAAGTGGCGAGTTCAAGTAATAAGAATGAAAATTTCCTTTGGACTTGGAATCATCCAAAAATTCAAGCGTTTATTCCCTTTTCCTATCCTCCTTAGTCTTTTATATTTCTCTCTCATTTACCCTTATATATGTTACTGTTCGTCTGTGTGGATGTCTATATTTCAGTCTGTACTTGATCCTGTTCACCATGTTCATGAGAAAGCGGCAAGAGTTCTCAAGTCGACTACACACACTCCTGTTGATCTTATGTTATATGTCTATCTTCGTTGGCATATCAATTCTTCCACGGAGATCAATTCTTCACTCTTTTATATGTTACTGTTCGTCTGTGTGGATGTCTACATTTCCTTCTGTACTGGCTCCTGTTCACCATCTTTATGAGAAAGCGGCAAGAGTTCTCAGTCGACTACACACACTCCTGTTGATCTCCTTAAGATTAAAGATATTTATGTTATATCTCTATCTTCGTTGGCATATCAATACTTTCACGGAGATCTCCCATGTTGTTTTTCGGAGCCACTTAAACTAGTAGGGGAAGCAAATTTGAACACAGTTCAAAACTGGGAGGATGTGATAATTCCGGCTACTCCATCTGTTCGTTCCGACTTCGGTCTGACCGTGACTGTGGGGCGTACTTGGAACTTGGTTCCAGCTGAGATCCGGCAGTCACAAACACTTGGCCCCTTTAAGAAACAGATGAAAGTTGAAAGATGAAAGTAATGGTAAATATTAAAAATTTTTTTAGTTGTTTTATGATTTGAATTTTTGTGGGCTGTTCTTTTGTTGGAGTTGGATCCTCGATGACGTAGACATTTTAAGTTGTTTTTTATTGTCGGGTGATAGTAGGGTCACTGTTTCGCGGGGGCTGTCGGTGAGCTGATTTCTTTTCGTTACAGATTTATATTCTCTGTCGTTTCCCAAATAACGGGCCATTGAGCCTTTTGGGATATTGTTTTTGTTATTTTATGGAAATTAATGGAACTTGAATTCATCTCTTACCAGTTTCTTATATTCTTTGAATGAGCCAGTGGCACCAATTCACGACCACTTGGAGGAGGGGGGGTAAAATATTAAATATCTAGGGGAGTGAAACTTTTTTTTTACTTTTTCACTGAAAATACCAAAAAAAATTTCCAATGGAAATACCGCAAAAATTTTTTTTTTCAAAATCTGAGGGGACACAACCCAGTGAGCCCCCCCCCCCAATTAATAACACCAGAATGAACTCTTCAAATCATCTAAGGGTCACTAAAAAAAATATTTCTCAAACTTTAAACGTTACTGAATCTATTTTTATTCAAATTTCAAAACATTGAAAAAAACTTATTAAATTCAATTTTTTCATGGTTCGTATTCCAGCTTAAGAGTTTTTGCAATGAACACCGTGATATCTGTGTACTCATCAATCTAAAAAAAAAACAAATATTGAGAAGTGTAAAAGTGAAAGGATTAAATCAGAACAGAATGGAGACACGGATCAAAAAAGCCAAAAAGAAGAAGAAACCAAACCAAGTGCATAAACCAATCTCTACGTCTTTAAATTGTGTTCATTTCAAAGCTAAGACTCATGTTTCATCAATACGAGTGTGTATCTTTATACGTGTTTCAACCCAAGAATGATTTTGGGAGAAGACAGATTCACAAAAATGTGGAGCGGAAGCCGTGATTTTATTATTATTATTTATTTTATGTAAAAGAAACAACAAAAAAAAAACAAAAAAACAAAGAAGGACATTTATAAAGGCATGGCGGAAGGGGTATTTCTGTTTTTTTTTTTTTTTTTTTTTTTTTTTTTTTTTTTTTTTAGAATTAAGAAAATTAAAAATAATATTTTTTCGATAGATGGGCACTTAAGTCCCTTTCTGATCGGTTTCTCTGCTAGCATTATGATCTTTTTGATGTCTGTGATTAAAAATGACAGTCACAAGAAAAAATGACTCTCACAAGACCAAAAAACAAATAAAAAAAAAACAACACTCATTTCAGGTCTAATTTTTAAAGGAAGCTTCTTACGATACCATTTTAATTTTTTTTGTTTGAAAAAAGAGACGATACCCTTTTAATTTTGAGAGTTCAGCTAATCATAACTAAATATTTTTAAAATTGATTTTGTAGTAACTTAGCAGAAAGTATGAATATTAGTATAAAGTAGTATATAACCTATTAGCGTAAAATTGAATATAGTAGTATAATTTGTAATACGTTTAGGAAAACTTCTAATACGCTTTCTTCAAAATGTTTAATGGTGACTGAACTTAGGCATCGACATTGTTTCTGCTTTTCTGACGTACCTCTCTTTAGGGATATATCACTCAATTGCATATTTCCCGACATATCCTCTTCAGGGATATATCCGTCTCGTTCCTGAGATAAAATCGGTAAATTATTTTGATAAACTTGGCCTGTAAGTCTCTTGATAAGGGGGGCATAGCGCAAATGATCGAACTCAGACAACCTTTATTCCCCCTCCCCCCAGCTACGAAAACTATTGGCTAGTACATACAAACCTTCCCTAAACCAGGAGCATAAATTCTATCTTTTTGGACCAAAAGGATGGAAGAAAAAGCCAGAGCGCATAACATTCGACCTAGAACGTTTTTCTAGACTAACGCCTATTTACAGCGTCTATTATGCTGACTTATTCAAATTTGAGTCTACATAAATATAAATGGCCTATTTCGTTTACTTAAACTGAAGTACTTAAACTGAAAGCAAATATAAAAATAGGTAATTTTGGTGCAAGATATCTTTTCAAAGCTAACTAAGTTTCTAAGCCAACAGTTCTCTGTACAACATCCTCTGTACTTAAACGCTATAATGACAAAACTCTTATTGCATTTAGAGACTTTCTATCTATAGAATATTCAGAGTTTCTTCCAAGTTAAACTAGGCTTTTCAAGTAATTTTTAAGAAGCTTTTTTTAGTGAAGTTTTTTTTAAGAATTTTTTTTTCAAGTGGTTTACAGAAAAAACAAACAAAAAACAAACAATTAGGTATATTAGTCAACAACACCTCATTGCCTACCAAATTAAAAAGCCATAGTAATTAGAAAGCACGTTACCATTTTGGAGGTTGGCATTCCAGCACTATGGCCTGCTTTCACATCAATCCTAATAAGCAGTGGGTTGTTCTGCTCTTCCCAGGATCCTATCGTATTTTGTAGTTCTGCTATGTACTTAAAAGAATGGAGTGGAACAACTCTATCATCGTGATCAGCTGTGAGAACCAGTATACTAGGGTACTGCAAAAGAAATATTTGTATATATCTTCTCCAATAAATAAATATTTACCTCTTTCTTTAGCATGTTTCTTACAACGTAAGCAAAAACATGACTTGTTAAAGCTACATGATAAGCTTAAAAGCAATATAAAAAATGAATATAAAGCACTAAAAAAATAAATGAGGAAAAGAAAAGGAAAAAGAGAGCGAGAGAGTGTGTGTGTGTTAGAGCGATAGAGAGAGAGAGAGAGAGAGAGGGAGAGAGTGAGAGAGAGAGAGAGGAATAGGGTAAAAGAGAGAGAGAGAGAGAGAGAGAGCAAATATGACGTATAAATAAATGAGACTAATTTTCACAAGTATTTTTTAATTGTCTCCAGATTGCTATATTAGAACCTTTAATTTACAATTCCAGCCCCAATGCTCAAATATACTACCCAGGTGTATATGATTATCATATTTTAAATCTTGACATTAAGATTTTTTTTTTCAAGCAATTATAATAAACAAAGATGGGGCATTTAAACTTCCCTCAAGTCAAACGGAATGGCCTTTTCTATTGCTAAAAATTAAAAGTCTTGAATTTTTAATTACAAGAATATCGTGTTTTCACAAAAACAGAAAAATCCAACCCTTATAAACAAGGCCACAAAGATTGCAAAAGAGAAACAAAATACCTGAGTCCCATTTGATGGCCTTCGAATGTTATGCAGTGGGGAATACTTGATAATGCTATCGAAATGCTTCTTCTCATCAGGTGTGCCATAGTCGGTACACCAAGCATATCCAATGGTAAACTTATGAAAACGAAGCATGTCCATTACTCTGGAAAGACATATCTTTACATAAAAATGCATGTTCACATATAAGATGATATAACCTACGTACCTTTGGACAAGATGAAAAAAAAATGTATACAACAGAAAAATAAGAGATATAACTTGTAAAATTGTGAATCACGATAAGAAGAACCTAGATTGAAACTACTTTACTACCATATTGCTTATCTTTTGTTTATAATTTTCCCTCATAATGCTATGCCGATATTTTTTTATGCATTTTTTTTTAATTTAGTGTGCCTAAAGAATTGAAAGAAGAGCTTCTTTAAAAACAAAGTCGCACACAACAGAGTCACACGCACTCCTGGCAATTTGTATTAAAATACACTTTCCCTCTCCCCTGCCCAGAAAAAAAAAATTCTAGTTGTAATTCTAAAATTTGAGAAATTATTAAACTTAAGTAGCTTTTTAAGGAACTGACTTAACTTGTCGTAATGTTTATTTAATAGGCGCACCAAAGAAATTCCTATTTGGTACTTATTCGTATCGAAGATCCAACGCAAAGCGAAGCTGGCTATAAGACTGCCTAGTAGAAACTATAGCACATATTGAAAAACTGAAAAGCAAATTATTTGAAATTCAACCATGCTTCATTTGTCCAACTCAACGTGTCTCGACAAACTGACATTGTTAATCCTGGCTCCGATTCTGCAAGATTTTCAATAATCCTAGTTATTCCCTGAATTATTTTACATTTGAAATGAGCAGAACAGGGAGATTTAAAGGCTGTTTTACTGCCATGAGGTAATATTAATCTAGAATAGGCAACAGCTAGGATGTGCTTCTTCTTCTTCTTCTTTTATTACAGCAGGCAAGCTTTTCAGTCGATACTATTTAGCCCTTTTCCTTTTGCTTCACTCTGTTGGCTGAACAGAGCTACTGGCTTGGTTGCCTCTTATTTATTAGATATCCTTAGATATCTTTCAGTAGATCTTTTGACTCAAGGATTGAATATAAGATGATAGATATCGATTTCTGTGCTCTGTGTGCAGGTATAGTTGGCTAGGCTTTTGGCTGATAGTGAGTTTTTGTGGTGTTTGAAGCACTTTAACAGTTTACAATGCAAGGTAAGCTGTGCAGACGTCAGGATATTACATTCGAATAGGCAGTTGTTAATTGTTTCATTATTCGTACTACAATACCGGCAAAGAGGGGACAAGGGAACTGAACCACTTGAATTAGGAAACTGATAGGAGAATACAAGAAAATTTAGTCCATTTGGTCCAGAACGAATTCTATGATAAATTTTAAAAAAATCCTTATTGAGAAAGTGAGATAGAATGTGATTTTTTTTATTAAACATAACATCTGATATTCTCCATCGGTAACTTCCTTTGCGGGGTATTGGTCCCCCACTTGGCTGGTCAATATTTATAGCATTTTTTGCTATTTCATCAACCTTATGATTACCACTTATACCAGAGTGGCTAGGAATATACTGAAGATAAGTTCTTATGCCACTTAAAGCAAGACTATCAATAATACTATGACAATGATAAGTGTCAATATCCAACAAATACTGAGGAGCGAAAGACAGCAACTCAAGGCTTGACAAAGAGTCAGAATAAACTATAATATTATTTGAATTAGCAATCAAAGGTTGATTTTTCATAAGGCGTTCTAATGCCATGGTTATGGCATTTAACTCTGCAGACACTATAAATATATTATTATACAATCTCTCACCCATTGCAATATTCAGGTGAGGAAGGAAAGCACCACTTGCTACCTTCTCATTCAGTTTGAACCCATCAACAAAAATTTAGAAATGGTTTTTATAAGTAACTGTATCAAGTTCAGCAAATTTTTTCTGGACAAAAGCAATGGGGGTTAAATATTTAGTCCACTTTGAGAAATCAGCATTTATTATGGGAATTGACCAATTCCATGGAGGGGATTGGGGGAGAGTAGGTGTAATAGACTTTGCGGGTACAGGAAACTTCTTCTGAATATTGGCATACTCATCTGCAATGCCTCTATACATGGCTGGATTTCTTAACCAATTATGTAGGCTGTGTGAGCTATTTGATTCAATTTTTGTAAGATGTTTTATCAAGAGAAAGCTACGTCTCTCCCTTATTGTTGTTAATCCCCTCTCCATAAGCAGAAACTTGGTGCTTTTGGGTTTCCTAAGACCAAATTTGAGACGTATTATATCGTTTTGTATTGTTTCAATGTTTTGCATCTGGGTCTTTGCACATGCGCTATAAACGATGAGCCCATAGTCAATATGGGGTCTTGTATGTGACTTATAAAACTGGAGTAAGGTTTTCTCCTTACAACCCCAGGGTGTGGAAAGAAGTCCTTTTGGTATACTTGTTTTTTTTATAGCATTTTTTTATTGTGTTTGAAATGTGGAGGTGGAAGTTAAGTTTTTGGTCAAGCATGAGACCTAGGTAATTAATATGATTATCTTCTGGAATAGTTGTTCCATCTAGAGTTAGTCTTGTATTAACACAATTGGATTATTTTCGACTTGGTTGGTGCAATGGGTAAACCTGAATATTGAGAATTTTTTTCAAATTGGAAAAGTGACTTTTGCAGCTTTGACTGTGCAAAGGTGTTGCCAGATGCCCATAGCACCAGATCATCAGCATATTTTAGATTCGTGTGGGGGAGGTGCAAATCACATAGATATAGGGCAAGGAGGAGGCAGCTCAGGACTGCTCCCTGAGGAAGGCTTTTGGTTATTGTCTTTTGGTGTGAAGAAGCTGAACCTACACAAACAATGAAACTTCGCAATTCTATGAAAGATATTATAAAAGATACTAGCTTGGGGGGTAGTCCAAGGTTTGCAACTTTAGTTAAAAGGATTTGGTGGTTCACATTGTCATATGCCCCTTCAAAATCTAGGAAAGCTGCAACTAGGACATCATTTTTTGAGAATGATTCATTTATTGCATTTGTTAACAATATGAAAGCATCTGTTGAGGAATGGTGTTTCCTAAAACCACTTTGAGTGTAAGGGATCATATTATTTTTTTCAAAAATCCAGAGGAGCCGATAATAGATCATTTTCTCCATTATTTTCCCCATCACATGTGTAATCATTATAGGCCTATAAGACTCGGGGTTATTTTTGGGTTAATTTTCTTTAGAATTGCTAGGAGGGACGAACATTTCCAGATATTGGGGAACGTAGATGAAGCCCAAGCATGGTTATAACAATTTAGAAGTTCCTGTTTGCATGAAGGGGTGAGATTCTTTATCCATGTAGGGTGTATATTGTCATAGCTGTTGTTATTCTTGGTCCTGATATGATGTATTGCATTATTCATTTCCTGGATTGAAAATGGGCTTGTTATATACTCGGATCCTGGGCGAGGTTGGTAACTTGGGTTCATAGGAATTGGGGAGGTTTTGCTGCAATTATTTGATGTTAGCTTATTAACAAAAAGAGTGGCAAATAACTTAGCTTTTTTCATTATCATTGTCATAATGGGTATTATTATGTATAAGCTCATACAGGAGTGGGTTGGGGGAAGTTTTTTCTTTCCCACAGATGTGGCTTATGACTTTATGTATAATTGGCTCATGTTTTTCTCTGGAGAGATTATTCGCAAAATTATTCCAGTAGTTATATTTAGCATTTATTATAATCCTTTTCAGATTAGATTCTGCTTGTAATTTTCTTAAATATGTAGTAGGTTATGTTTTTTTTAAGGAATATTCTCCTAGCTGCCTTTTTTGTTTTCCATTTATTTTGGCACTCATTCGTACCAATTGCAATTGCACTCATCCATACCAATTGCATCAACATCATTTACAAAATCTGGAAAGTTCATGCCACAGAATTTTATATTATTATTAATTATTTTTTGCTAGAAAAAAGATCACGGATGCGTGTTTTTTTTTCCCAGGGTTGATCTTGTCGATCCAGTAGTCCTAGAATATCGTGACAGGGCTCATCCGAACGAAAATTAAAAGTTCTAGTGCTCTTTTTAAGTGACCAAAAAAATTGGATAGCCATTTTGTTCAGCATAGTTGAAAATCTGATAAATATGTCCTTGAGGATAACTTAATGCCCCACAGTTCCCGGGGGAAAGGTTGCAAGTTATGAACTTTACCCATTGTTTACATATAGTATTGGTTAATGGGAAGTATACAGACGATTTCAGGGGGGATTTTTTTCGGGTCGGGGGGTCGGAGGACGGGGTTAATGGGGAGGATCTTTCCATTGAGGATGTTTTCTTCGGCGAAAGGACATTTCTATGAAGGGGGCACCGGATCTCCCAGCATTATTTAAAAAATTATCAGAAATTAAATTAAAAAAAAACAAGTTTTTCAACTGAAAGTAAGGAGCAACATTAAAACTTAAAACGAACATAAATTATTGCGTATATGAGGGGGTTCGCCTCCTAGTCAATACCTCACCCTTTACGCTAAAGTTTTTTTTTACTACTTTCGAAAGAGCTATCTATTCTAATTAACTGGCCTCTGTGATTCAGGGTTTTGTGATTCGAACAAAATTCGAACTTTAGCGTAAAGAGTGAGGTATTGACTAGGGGGATGAATTCCCTAATAGACGTTATGAGAACATACGAATATAGAAGTTCGTTACGCAAGTTAATTTGTAAATTAGGTCAGAACAACATTTTGAGAAAGCCATTTAGCCAAAAAAAAGTAAAATTAATATTCAAATTTCGTTTTAATTATTCATATACGGTGAGCCAAAATCAAAGCTGCATTAATTCAAAAACATTCAGATATTAAATAAAAAAAACAAGGTTTTTTAAACTGAAAGAAAGGAGCGACATTAAAACTTAAAACGAACAGAAATTATTCCGTATATGAAAAGGGCGGTCCCGTCCTCAACGCCTCGCTCTTTAGGCTAAAGTTTGACTCTGTCTCACAACTTTATTTTTTAAACAATAAAAAGCTTTAGCGTAAAGAGCAAGGCGTTGAGGAGGGGACCGCCCCTTTCATATGCGGAATAATTTCCGTATAAGCCAAGGTTCGGTGGTTGCTTGCCCTCGGGTGACGGCGACAGGGCAGCTTCACCGTCGAATAAATCAAATATTCCTTAAGGTCGAGTGCCAAAATCATTTGTAGATGACTTGGGTACCGGCCGGAGCGTCGTAAATGGTAGAGCAGTAATTGACACTGCGATTTGCTGAGACTAAGCCTACGACCGGGAGATTTGTCTTGCCAGCGGGCAAGTCCCCCAAAGCTACTCCCACCTCCTTTTCTCTCTGATGATCTATCCTTTCTCAGGATTAATTAAAAAACCTTTTTCCACAAAATAAGTTTTTCAAAGAAAAGTAAAGAACTCCATTAAACAAAAATAAGCAAAAATAAAATCAAATAATCTACCAAGCGTGAAACTACCACAAATCAGCATCGATAAATAAATGGAACCCAAAACGAACAGAAATTACAATAAATAGCCGAGTCAAACTCAAAACGAGCAGAAATTAACATAAGTTGGGCTCAAAAATCCTATACCTTCCCAAAGCCAGAACATAATTTGCACTTTACTGAAAAAAAAATATAAATGTTTTTACTTTTATAGCTTTAATAAACCAAATAATGTTAATATTTTGATTAGTAAATATGAGTATATGTATATTAAACTGACAATACACATTAATTTTGTTTTTTTTTCAGTAAAGTGCAAATTATGTTCTGGCCTTGGGAAGGCATAGGGGGTTATTATCCCTACTCATGTTAATTTCTGCTCGTTTTGAGTTTGACTCGGTTATTTATTGTAATTTCTGTTCGTTTTGCGTTTTATTTATTTATCGATGCTGAGTTGTGGTAGTTTCACGCTTGGTAGATAATTTGATTTTATTTTTGCTCATTTTTGTTTAAAGGAGTTCTTTACTTTTCTTTGAGAAACTTATTTCGTGGAAAAAGTTTTTTTTAATTAATTTCTGTTCGTTTTAATTTGACATAGTCTTTTCAGAGAAAAAGAAAATAATACTTTAAATCTTTTCATTTTTTTTAAAGATTTATAGTTTGGCCTGCTATTTGTATGCTGGAGAAAAATTTTCAGCAATTTTTATCAACATACACCCTCTTAAAAATCTGGCCACAAACAGAAGTGTTTAATTTAGTTTCATACCTCGTTTAGATGACCTGAAATGGAAAACTTGATACCATTCGCAAAAAAATCTGTTTACTTTCTTTGATAGCTTGGATACACTTACGCTATTTTGATTTGGTTGAATCTTAAGAGCAGAAGCAGCCCCAAAAGTTTGAACATAAAACCCTCAATCGTTCTTGGGATACTGCTGAGATGCCTTATTGGGAATTAGAATTAAAACAGTGCATTTTGATTTAATCTTATGGCAACATTTATATTTCAAACATAAAGTCAAATGGAAGGGTGGGCGTGGGAGGGGGATTTGTTTTCCTCCAATTACTTTCGACTATTAAAAAGGACATCAGCCCTTTCTATTTTCAATCGAATGAGCCCTTTTCGAAGTTCCTACGACAACTCCTTCGATACAAAGTACCCTGGTCTAAACAACAACAACAAGAACAAAAAAAAATACCTTATACCCACATCGATCTTTACTATAAAAATGTCAAGCCTTCCAATCACTTTCGACAATTAAAAAGCTAAGCCTTTTGATTTCCAATCGAATGAGCCCTTTTTGAGTTTCTACGACAACACGTCCTATAAACACCTTATATGCCCCCAGGGCATAAATTACAGCTCTTATCCTAAGGGCTGTGAGGGTAGTTGTCATCATCTAAGACCTATTTTCCAGAACTTTCAACTAGGTTAAACAAAATGGCTATCTCAAAATTTTGATTGGATGTGTCTGGGAAAATGGTGAGCGTGAGAGGGGCGGTAGTCTTTCTCCAATAACTTTTAACTATTAAAAAAGGCACTATCCCTTTCAATTTCCAATGAAATGGGCCATTTTGATGTTTCTACGACAACGCTTTTAATAAAAACTTCATATTCCCCCAAGGAATAGCTTAAAACCCTTGCCCTGAGGGATGGGGGGTTGTCATCCTCACAGACCTAACTTCCAGAACTTTCGAATACATTTAACAAAATGGTTATCTCAAAAATTTTATTGGATATTTCTGGGAGAATGATGGACGTGAAAAAAGGGTTAGTTACCCTTCAATCACTTTCAACTATTAAAAAGGGCACTAGCACTTTAAATCTCCAATTGAATAAGCCCGTTTTGAAGTTTTTACGACAAATCTATCATTAAACACCTTATATGCCCCCAGGGCATAACTTACAACCTTAGCCCTGGGGACTCTGCGGGGTTTGTCATCCTTAAATACACAATTTCCAGAACTTTCAACTACGTTGAACAAAATGGCTATATCTAAACTTTGATTGAATGTGTTTGGGGAAATGGAGGGCGTGAGAGGGGGGATTAATTACTCTCCCCTCACTTTCAACCAGTAAAAAAGGCAATTTCAATTTCTAATCCAATGAGGCTTTTTTGAAATTTCTACATCAACTTCCTATATAAACCTTATCTGCCCCCAGGGAATAAATTACAACCCTTGCACTGAGAGCTCTGATGGGGTTTCCATCCTAAAAGACCTAATTTCCAGAACTTTCGAATACGTCAAACAAAATGGATGTATCAAAATTTTGATTGGATGTGTTTGGGGAAATGGTGGGTGTGAGAGGGTTGTTTGTTGCCCTTCAATCCCTTTCTACTATTAGAAGGATACTAACCCTTTCAATTTTTAATTGGATGACACATTTTGGATGGTTTTATAACATCGTCTTAAGTAAAAACTTTACAGTCTCCCAGGAAATAACTTAAAACTCTTACCTTGAGGGTGGTGGGGGGGGGGTGTGATCCTTAAAGACCTAATTTCCAAAACGTTCAACTGCGTTGAACAAAATGGCTATCTCTAAATATTTATTGGATGTGTTGGGGGAAAAGCTGGGCGCGAGAGGGGGGTTAGTTGCGCTCAAATCACTCTCGAATATTAAAAAGAGCACTAGCCCTTTGAATTTACAATCGAATGAGCCCTTTTTCAAGTTTCTACGGCAAAGATTTCAATAAAAACCTTATATGCCCCCAGGGCACAGCTTATAAACCTTGCCCTGAAGACTGTGGGGAAAGTGTCCTGCTCAAAGGTATAATTTCCTGAACTTTAAACTGCGTAGAACAAAATGACTATCTAAAAATTTTGATTGGATATGTTTGGGGAAATGGTGGGGGAAGAAGGGGTGTTAGTTGCCTTCCAATCACTTTCAACTATTAAAAAGGGCACTAGCCATTTCAATTTCCAATCGAATGAGCCCTTTTTGAAGTTTCAACGACGACGCGTTCAGTAAAAACCTTATATGCCCCCAGGGCACAACTAACAACCCTTGCCAAGAGGGCTGTGGGGGAGTGTCCTAATCAAAAAAATAATTTTTATCTGGAAATCCACAACACTGAACAAAATGGCTATCTAAAAATTTTGATTGGATGTGTTTGAGGAAAAGGTGGGCGAGAGAGGGGGGCTAGTTGCCCTCAAATTACTTTCGACTATTAAAAAGGGCACTAGATCTTTGAATTTCCAATCGAATGAGCCTTTTTTCAAGTTTCTACGATAAAGATTTCAATAAAAACTTATATGTCCCCAGGGCATGACTTATAACCCTTGCTCTGAAGACTGTGAGGGAGTGTCCTGCTCAAAGGTATAATTTACTAAACTTTAACTGCGTGGAACAAAATGGCTATTTCAAAATTTTGATTGGATGGGTTTGGGGAAATGGTGGGCGTGGAAGGGGTGTTAGCTGCCTTTCAATTACTTTCGACTATTAAAAAGGGGACAAGCCATTTCAATTTCTAATCGAATGAGCCCTTTTTGAAGTTTCTACGACAACTCTTTCTATAAAAACTTCATATGCTCCAGGGTATAACTTACAATCCTTGTCCTGAGGGCTGTGAGGGGGCTGTCATCCTCAAAGACCTAATATTCCGAAATTTGAACTGCGCTGAAAAAAATGTCCATCTCAAAATTTTGACTTGATTGATGTGGGGAAAAGGTGGGCGTGAGAGGAGGGTAGGGTCTCGGTAAATCACTTTCAGCTACTAAAAAGGCCACTAGTCCTTCGAGTTTCAAATTGAATTAGCCTTTTTTGAAATGTCTATTACAAAACCTTCTATAAAAATCTCATATGCTCCAGGGCATGGCTTACAACCCTTGCCCTGAGGGTTGTGGGGGAGTGCCCTCCTAAAAAACATATGTTGTCTCAGGAAATTAACTAATCTGAACAAAATCGATATCTCACAATTTTTATGGGATTTTTTCGGGAACCGATGGGCGTGGGGGGGGCTAATTGCCCTCTAATCACTGTCTACTATTGAAAAGGACACTAGCCCTTTGAATTTCCAATCAAATGAGCCTGTTTTGAGGGTCCTAAGACAACGCCTTCTATAAAAACCTTATATGCCCCCAGGGCATAACTTAAAACCCTTGCCCCGAGGGTTGGGGAGGAGTGTCCTCCTTGAAAAGATATTTTCTATGTGGAAATCAACTACGCTGAACAAAATGGCTACATCAAAATTTTGATTGGATGTGTTTGGAGGAATGATGGGCGATGGGGGGGGGCTAGTTGCCCTGCAATCACTTTGGGGGGGGGGGGAAGTTGCCCTCCAATCACTTTCGAGTATTAAAAAGGGCACTAGAAATTTTGATTGGATGTGTTTGGGGGAATGATGGGCGTGGGTGGGGGGCTAGTTGCCCTCCAATCACAATCGACTATTAAAAAGGGCACTAGCCACTCCAATGTCCAATCGAATGAGCCCTTTTCGAACTTTCTGCGACAACTCCTTCGATACGAAGTGCCCGGGTATGGAGAAAAAAAAAACACACTGTGCCCACATCGTTCTTTACTTAGGCAGCGCTAGCGCGCTGCCTATGATAGTATATCCCAGAGACTTAATTTGTTGATTTCGGGTTAAACGAGTTTCCTGGAGGTAAGCAATATCAATGAATTTATTATTCATAAAATATATTAGTTCATTTCACTTATTTTCTGTAAGTGATCTTACTTTCCACTGGAGTACTGATATGTGCTGTTGATTTATTTTTCGTTGATTTGTTTTTCGTATGAGGGTATCAATGTTCAGCTTTGTTAATAGTAAAGCAAGATCTTTTTTTGCTTGAATGAGCATATGATTATGGATATAGATTTTTTCCAATTCAGCTATGATTTTTGTTTTCTGTAGTTGTTGTATATTCATGGCCTGAACTGCATTACAGTTTAGAATGAATAGGCATATATTTGGAGTTTGCATGTTTGGTTGTGCATCCGGTTTGTCAATTAAGGGATTAATTCCTGGTAGTGTTTCTGGTTTGTTTCTTCTTGGGAGGGAGGCCAGGCAGACCTCATCTCACTGGATGAGGAGGCTTGTTGGCTTGGTGATTCTTTCTGATAGGGATGTGAGCTAGGGGGCTTAGAAGATGGTGTTTTGTAAGGGGTACTTGAAGCAATGGGAGTGTTTGACTTGTGAAGTTTTGGCTGATTTCATTATGGGTTTTATTTGGTGTGGTTGGGCAGCATTTGCTTCCATAGCTGCAAAAGGGTATGAAATAGCCTTCTCTGTTGCTATTTGGAGTGCTTTGGCAAGCTCCTTCAACCTTTCTTCCATTTCTTCCAGTGCTTTGGCAAGCTCCTTCAACCTTTCTTCCATTTCTTCCCTGAATCCACATGTAAATGTCATAGATTAAGAACATGTGATCTTAACATGTCTAGCTTAGGAGTGAGGGGGGGGAGATAAGAAAAATTAAATAAACATATTAATATCTAATAGAGTAACATTTTCAATATAATCTTAATAATCTGAACCAAGTAGCATTCCATGGGTAGGAACAGGTTTGAGTATTCTGGTTTAAAGCGCTCACCTTTTTGTCATAATATTATTTTTTCTACTGACTATTTGACCACTACCTTACAGCTGTAAGGTAGTGGTCGTAATAGCGTACATCTCTAAAGCTGACTGTAGAAATGCAGTATTCTGTATTAGGAAACATCAGATAGATGGTGTCTGAACCGAGTCTGATTTGCGAGGGGGAAATCAATGGTAATAGACTAATACATTTTAGGTATAGTACCAGGGGACTTAGCTGCGCTGGGTGGAAAGAAAAAATGTTTAATCTCTTTTGCAAAACAACTTAAATTTTTTTTTTTATTCGCTGTAGAAAGTAAATCCGTTAGGATATTGGACGTCCAGGTATTTGTGAAGTCATTCATATGAAAAATGTTTCTCCACAATTAAGGCCCAAAAGTTCCCCGAAATTGTGACCTATCTAAATTATTTTTCACACCAGAAATTTTGTTTTATCCCAATTTTCAGAAAAATAAACTTTAGTGTTGTTTTCGAGAAAAACTTCACAGATAAATAAAATAAATATACATCTATAAAATTATTTTTTGTTTATAATATTGGATTAACTAATATATTGTCTACTCTGGAACTGACTCGGTTGTCGCATGGCGGGTATGGTGTCACTGATTATGTTAGAATAGTTATAGATAGTGCAAAACAAGCCTATTTGGGCCATAGCAAACAAAAAACTTGTCTTTTTTATTGAATCGTTAATAAAAGACTGACAGGATTGATACAAGAAACTAAGGTATGCAGGAGTGCTGTTATTGCAGGGATAAATATATTTTAAGAAAACAGTATATGAAGCAGCAGACGATGTCGTAGGAAGGAAGGTTACAAAAAGCAGCTAGGAGTATTAACGAAAAAGATTCAAGGTTGAAAGAAGAGAGAAGGGTTTGAAAGAAATTTCTCAGTAATTAGCTCGTGTGGGAATAACAGGAAATTAACGAAATTTCATAATCAAAGTTTGAAACAAGGAGAGGTAAAATGAGGTTAAGGATAAAATTGTTGAACATCAAGAAGATGCATTTATTTACTAAGGAGAAGTTAGAAAAGATACTAAAAGAACCAAAATTAGTAAGATCGCTGGTCGTTATCATATGCTTGTATTTATTCTATTTGATTTTGCATGTATGAAGCTAGAGATAAGATGTTGAAAATATCGTATATGATTTCAGTAATCGAAGCGGCTATGGATTTCAGGACAGCTTAAACAAAACCTTTGATTAGAAAAGGGGATAAAAATGAATGTGTTGCTTCTAGGTTTTTGTTGGATTTAGTAGGAAACAAATTACTCAATATGATGATACTGGTTAGACTAGAAAGGTTCTATAGATGAAGTTAAAAAAAAGTGGTTATAGGTAGAAAGATCTTTATCAAATTTTAATCTTGATAATTGTGACTAATAATTGTGAATTGTGACTAATAATAGTTTGTGACTAACATTGGGACTAATCGTTTTTGTAGATAGTGAACATATGCTTAATTCGGCTGATAGAAAAGTGTTAGTGAAGGTCTTTTTTTTATTCCCAAACTCGCGGCGCCAGGTATAATTAAATATCTCATTTGCGACTAGTCTTTTGTCGAGGTTTTCAGATGACTATTGAATCTTCTTTTGAAAGTCAATAGAGAAACTTCTGCGAATAACTTCCTCAGGAAGACTTGAGAGTGCCGGGGAAGGACAAAACCTGCTCTATTCGACCTATTTTATATCTTTTGGAATGGTGCCAGCAACGGTTTCGGAGCACCAGTATACAGAGGGTATACATAGTCGATAATGGGTCTCATGTAAAGACATGCAGCAAGGTTTTTGCAGCAAAGGGTTATAACCAGCTTTCTTGCACAGGAAGTTCTCACCCGATCGAGGTGAGCTTTCCCAGAGAGAACCCTATATTATCCTTATTTAGTATACTAGATAAGTATATTAAAGAGATTTATGATATGCGCGAAAGTTTGAAAAAATAATCAAACTTTATGCTTAGATTAATAGTAGTAAATTATCAGGCCTATAAACAGCTTTATAAACTATAAACAGGTCCTTAATTCAGCTGATAGAAAAAGCAGAAGATACAAAAGCAGAGTAAATAAAAGACACAAAAACACAAAAAAATGAAGTTATTTACAAGAAAGAGTGGATAAGACGGTGGAGCGAACCAAAGACTTAATGGTGGCTCAATTAATAATTTACAGCTAAACGATATGTTTTAATAATATCTACTGCTGAATATAGAGTAACTAATCTACTATTACAGAAAGATCGAGAAAGATAAAGTAAAATGTAAGATACCAGTAACAGTCGGTCTCAATTTGTACTAAATTACTATTTTTAAACGTACTACTAACACCGGGATAAGAAAGCACGGAGTGGCAACTAAAGCTGGTGCATAGTCTAGAAAAAGTTCGTCTTTTATGAAGACTCCCATTTCTATAATTTTTGAATACACTAACTTAGGTTTAACTTTAACATATATAGTCTAGATAAAGCTCGTCTACTATAACGACTCTGGTTTTCAAAAATTTTCGAGTACCCTAGCTTAATATTCATTTTAACAACCCTAAGAACCTGATACCGAAAAGAGCTAAGTAATCTACAAACAGTGAGATCTAGCCAGCAAAAATACTCTACTTTTATAATAAGCAAAAGACAGAAATCCAACGGATCGGATCCTACAACACAATTAAACACAAGATATTTAAATTTATCTAAATTACGAAATAGCCAAATACCTCGAAAATCACTAACTAGACAGAATATGACAGGCCAACTTGAGAAAGACTATGAGAAGCAAATCATCTGCATAAGCAAAATATGATGAATCAGAAAAACCTGTCAAACAGGTACTTAGAATCCCAGACACTATACTGGCAATACAGGCATTAAGAATATGTGGCGAAAGTACACCTCCTTGCCTGATCCCAATGCGCACGGCAACATGCCCAAAAAAAATCTCCACTAGACGACTTAAGCGGCAAGTGAGAATACGAGTACAAAAACTTCAAAACCAAGATCAGAGAAGCGTTAATCCCAAGTTGATGCAAAGCAAACCAAACTTGCAAATGGTAAGCACTTTCGAATACTTTAGGATTGACTAAAGTACAAAAATGGAGACTGCAACGATTTTGACTAGCTTCCTTTGAAATATAGACAAGAGCCTGATGAACATATTGACAACTATGCTTTTCTCTGAAAACTATTATCCAAATATTTAACCAAATCAAAAATATGTGGGAGAAATATACTCAAAAGTTTACTAAGAGTACATGCCATAATAATGGGCCTGTAAGAATTGCAAGAATTCAGATCTTTCCTTTTCTTCAAAATAGATGAGACACTACTACATAAAAACAAGGGACAAGGAAACTTAGCAATGCATACTTGAAATAATAGCTAAGGATGGGAAACAGGTTCAGGAGACTTATATTGGGTTCTTTTACTTAGCCAAAAGAATTTATTTTCGAAAAAACTTTTCCATTACTTTTATTTTAACTTAAATTATATGCTAATTTTCTTCATTACAATAGAGAAATCCAAAGGATTTTCTTCCATGCCATGAGCAAATGTTTCCCAATGTTTCTTCCCAGAGTTATTAAGCAACTGACACAAGAGCTGATAACTTTTTTTTTGTTTGCCTCTCTTTTGCCATCGGTGGCCCTATTCCTGTTAGAACTGTAATATTCGCTCACGTGGTCGCGTAGTGCAATGTTTTCCTGCATTATCTGGCATCTATTCAGGCAGTAAATTCATGAATAATCCTTACTAGCTCACGATTATCGAAGCTGAAGCTTTGCACCCGTCAAATATATCAATGAAAAGACATCACTGGACAGCTCACTGGACAGAAAAGGCTTCACTAAGCTCACGAATATCGCCATGCAGTTCTAGATAGTATAGGCTAGGATTGATAGCTAACTATGATTTACTCTTATTAGTTCTAAATCGCTTCAAAACAAACTCTTAACTGCGAAGTTGATCGTTAGAGTACCAAGAACATTGAAAATGAAATCTGATTATTTGCAAAGTGTTGGGACCTTTGTCCTTTTTATCAGAAAAATGGCCCTTTTTGTAAATTTAACTTATTTTATCTTACAATGTTTAAACTCTGGACCGGTCTGTTACCACGTGATGTCCTGAAAGAATTCACAAATTAATTCAATTCAAAAAGTGTAGAAGGCGATGACTCATACGTCTTCAAAGGATGCTGGGCAATTTTAATTTTGACTCAGTTATAGAGTCAGAGCGGCGTGCACGGGGGCGTGTCTCAAAGTGTCTTGATTAATTGTAAGAGTTTTGTTATCTAGTTCTTGTGATGAGTTTGAAGTGTTTTATTTTATACTTTTGACTTTTTAATTAGCCTGGGTAGGGTCTGAAGCCTAGAGAGAGGCTGAGATTATATTGCCTTGGTATAGGAAGAGAATCCTATACTAAGTAAGAGATATTTCCCTGAGAGAAAGAAAGAGAATCGGGGAGCTTAGTACTTGTGGCGTCTGGGGCCAATTACTGTGGCACTTTTATACCACAGGGGAAGTACACTTGGCAGAACCTGACGGTTGTGGAAACCGCCAGAAACGGGACACGTAGAAATCTGTGGCGTGTAGGAGTTACCCTGACTCCTGAGGCTTCGCTAGGTGACTCTGGTGGCATTAGAGTTCTCCCAATAGCGGCGGAGGAGGAGTAAGAGCCCCCTCCCAGCTTACAGCTAGTGAAATCTGGCATGGGCTAGAATCAACGACTAACTCTACTTTTCTTTAAATAGCTTATTTTGTGGAATTTTTTTTTTTAAATCAATATATCAACGAAAGACGACACATTTGCTATCACTCCATAGCTGAGATTCAGTTCTATCCGTCTACCGGGCTATTTTGTTGAAATTCAATGTACATGCTTTCTTTTCATATTGCAAATACGTGGAATATTAGTTGAGAATTGTTGAAGACAGGATAACGTTCTTATTTTTTGAGCAAATTTAGATCCTTCTCCAAGAAAAATTCTAAGCAATATCACAATTCTGGTTCCGTAAATGGATAAATCCAAGACTAATCAGTCCAGTGATATCTTCTCTTTCTGGTGAATGTCACAGCTGGAGGTTCTTAACAAAATCGCTTGTTTCAGAGGGAACACATACCTTAAGGCTTAGTTTTTTACAACTGGAAAAGATGGATGCTCAGAATAACAGTATTACTATGTGTAACAGGAATCTGGAAAACAATGCAAATACCTAGTATTGGAAAGTTGGGAACAAATTACTCCTGACGCAATCTTTTCAAACTGATTACTTCTCATTGTGATTTTTCGTTTCTGAAATACAAATTTGCCGTTAAATTCACGAAAAACCCCAGGCCGTTCATAAATCTTTGTTTTTTTATCGACGGGGGGGGGATATTATATGCCTAAGAATTAAGAAAAACTCCAGGCCATTGATTGAAGTTGGCTTTTTTTTATCGACAGATGCGACAATGATGCGGCTTGGACATTGAAAAAACTTAAATATTTGGCGAATCCGTCATCAATAAAAGGAAATTATCACTAGATTACTTTAGATTTTAATAATGGACTTTATAACAAACTTTAATAACAGACGTAACTATGGTGTAACTCGGGTATAACTGTTCAACTTTACTATCGACTTACCCAACCATAGGTATTGCTGCTGCATAAAGTTCCGGCCTTTGGTTGACGCAAGCACCAACTAGCATGCCTCCATGCGACCCACCCATTATGGCCAACTTATTACTTGAAGTGTATTTTGCATCTATAAGATATTCAGCTCCGGCAATGAAATCGTTAATACAATTCTGTCGATTTAACAATCGTCCAGCGTTTTGCCACTCTTCTCCATATTCTCTGAAACGCAAAGAAATGAACATAAAACTATCAAATATTTGTATTTCGAGTACGAAATTCAAAGTAAACAGTTTTTCGTTAGATTCATCAATCAATTCATTACTATTCCACATATAATTCAGACTATATCAAAAAGAATTTATTTTATCAAAGGTGGCTAGGGCTCGCAATATTGAGGTTTAACCCAATTACAGTGCACGAACCGTGAATGCTACTGGATCCTATAGAGCATTTTCAAGCATTTTATTTCACGATCAGTGAAAGGGGGGCTCCTTCCCCCTTCTTGTCGAATAGGATACCCCCTTGACCAATGGGGAAAAACAAGGATAATCATTATTCCCACCAGTCTTGAACATTCTCTAAAGTTATTATACATTATCATCTCTCGTGCGCTTCACTAAATTACCTTCTGCTGCAATGATCATGATCATGTTCAGCCTGCTTTTTTTCCGATCCAACCTTTATATCGAAGGATTCTTCAAAGAAAACAGTCTATAGCGAGCTACAGACATGTTCTATTCCTGATCCAAACGCCAAGATGCAAATGATTTTAGACTATACAAGTCTATAAAGAGTAAGCAGAAAAGATACTAATCATGGTCCCAGCGGTAGCTGCATCCTAGTAAAGAACGAACCCTGGCCCATAGCAACCAAAAAAAATTTAAAAACTCGTTAAAAAATAAAATTACTCGTAAAAGCCAGCGGTTTCTTGCGCCTATTTGAGATAGCAAGCCATTTAATTCTTTTACCTTCTCTGTTGTGCCTGATACAAGAAATTCACTAGTGTATTTTTTAAAGGTAAATGTCAATCCGGTAACTCTAGATCGGCCTTGCTTGATGTGGCTGAATCCGCGTTTTTTGGTTTATTTATATTTTTATTTCAGTGTTTGAATAGTTTATCGTTTGGGTCTCATGTAAAGTGGCACCTATCTTTTATCGTTTTAAATGCTTTTTTTTACAATTTCTTTAAGGCTTAATTCGCAATTTCCTTAATAAATCTTACACTATTGAATGATTATCGAAATACACCTTCCTCTATGCCACCATGGCTTGTAAAAGCTTAAGGTCAATTCGGACGACCTGGTTTTAAAGACGAGGCTCTTGGCTTTTTCCACAACTTACGAAAACGCAGGTCAAAAATAAATCCAGGAAATAGGAGGTGTGTATTATTTAACAAAACCTCAAAATTCACGAAGGACAAAACAAAAGCAAAATAAAAAGAAGATAGGAACAGAAAGAATACAAAAATCAAGGATAAAAAGAAAAAGAAAGATAAAGACGAAAAACAGGGTTATTCCCAGTCAGACATTTTGCACCGAGGTTGGTTTAGCGGAAGTCTTGGCCAAAATATTTTCATTTTTCTTCTTTTATCATTGCCTATTGACAACCTCGTTTTTCTTCGTTATCCTTCGTTTTCTTGTTTTGTCATACTGAGCCAGTATGGTCTAAAAAATTATTTAAAAAAAAACCTAAGAGTTTGAAAAGATCCAAAGATATTATATAATTATAGTATTTTGATCAATACATTTTTGAGGGTATATTTTTAATATATGCAGTTTTCCAAAGACCCAAAGAATAGGACCAGAATCAAAGGATCTTGAGGTAAAAATTAAGGAGAGGCACGCCCTGGCAGGAATTTGCGCACCCCCCACAGTTTTGCTAATTTAGGAACGATTTACAAAACCATCCCTCCCTATTTTCGCTTGATTTAGATTTATCAATTGATTGTACAGAACAAAACAGTGTACATAAATGGGAAATGGATTGAAAAATCAGATAAATGTTTTCTTCCTAAAAAATGTCGATTTTTTTTTCAGGAGCGACGCAACAGTTTGATAGACTGAATAACTTCTTCTAGTGGGTCTCAAAGTACCATATCCGTAGAGAAAGAAAGAAAGAAATAAGAAATAATATATATATATATATATATATATATATATATATATATATATATATATATATATATATATATATATATATATATATATATATATATATATATATATATATATATATATATATATATATATATATATATATATATATATAAAGGCTTTACCCCCCTCCGCGAATATTCGCCAAGGCAAAGACACCATTAAAGTCATGTATGAATGCTAAACGGAAAACACTGAAGCTTGGCTTCATGCTTATATTGAATCCACCATATCCATAAAGAAGTGTAGGAGTGGAGCTATCTAATTTGAGATCCTGAAAAAAAAAGCGAAACTTAATTCATTGAGTTAAGTGTTATCCATCAAAATTTACGGGCCTGAGAAAATTTGTCCGATTTTAGAAAAAGAGGAGAAACTTCCCCCAAAACTCATAAAATCTTATAGAGAATTCTACCGGCATATTCAGCGTATCAGAGAACCCTACTGTAGAGTTTTTAAGCTCCTACCTATTAAAATGCAGAATTTTGTATTTTTCTTTTTTGCCAGAAGGAAGATCATGAATGCGGGTTTATTTGCTTGTTTTCTTTTTTCCCAGGGGTGATAATATCGAGCAAATAGTCCTAGAAGGTCGGGAGAGGGCTCATTCAGACGAAAGTTGAAAGTTCTAGAGCTGTTTTTAATTGAACAAAAGATTGGGGAACAATTAGCCCCCTGTCCCACGCCCCTTTTTCCCCAAACACATCCAATCAAAATTTTGACATAGTCATTTCGTTCAGCATAGCTGAAAGGTCCAATAACTTTGCTTATTGAGATGACATGAGCCTCTGAGGGATGAACTATATGTTATACGGTTTGCCCATTGTTTACATGTAGTATTTGTTATTTAAAAATATACTGATATTTTCGACGGGAATTTGCCAGAACTTACTTTCTCTACGGCTACTGAATTTTCCACATGGAGATTATGTTATAGGTGAAATTTTCACCACGAAGAGAAATGTCCGAGGAGGATTTTTCCATCGGAGGGTGGGGGGGGAGGATGTTTTGGGGCATATTATCTACGAGGGGGTAATTTCCGGCATGATTTGAAAAATGATCAGAAATTAAACATAAACAAGTTTTTATTCAAATGAAAATAGGGAGAATTTTCAGGGGAATTGTCCGCAAGAAATTTTAGGGGAGATTTTCAGCAAGGAGTGAATTGTCCGGGGGAAATTTCTGGGGTGGGATTTGCGGGAGGAATTTTCATTTGGGGAATTTTCTATGTATTTCCGGAATTATTTGAAAAACAATCATAAACTAATAAATTTTTTTTCGACTAAAAGTAAGAAGCAACATTAAAACTTAAAAACAAATTATCAGAGTAGAAATGACGCTGAAATTTCCACAGACTTAAAATTTCAGAAAATACTTAGAAAAAAAATGAGCTGTGTCAGGTCATGTATGTTCTCTTTAAACGCCATATTTTGCAAAATGTGGCGTTCCCCAAGCATCAGTTCTGGGCCCCCTATTGTTTTTTATACATATATTGATGATTTGGACAAGTCTGGTAAGCTGTGATCTGTCAGCTAGGGAAGTTTCTTCGCTTCAGGCTATTTTACCGGGGTTTGCAGATGATATTCATTATACGATGGCTGCTAGGACAGAAAAGGAGCAGCTAAAAAGCTTTTGAAAATTTATTTGCTATGCATTGAAAAATGGATGAAATATAACCTGAACTTAAACCACAAGAAAAGCTCCTTGGTAATACATGGTAGAAGCCCCGATTATTATCCTTGGATTGAGCAGACACAGTTAAGTGGAAACATCGTCATATGTGCGAAATCAGAGAAGTTTCTTGGAGTTGTACTGGCTGAGTGCCTCAGCTTCAAGAATCATGCTCATCATGTTTCCTAAAAGGTTTCTCATACCATCGGAATGATAAAAAAACAAACTTCAGCATAGTTTCCCGGATAATATCCTAAGGACACTTTATTTCTCTCTCATGTATTCTCAGCTAGTATATTGTATTACTGTATGGTCTCCTAAATTCGTAGTTCACCTGCATCCATTGAGAATTCTTCAAAATAAAGTGGTTAAAGCGCTGACGGGTGTAGATAAACGTTCTTCAGTAAGGTCCAGTTATGTTGAACTTAAGATATTACCAATGTTTGGTCAGGTGAAATTTTATAATGCTCTATTTATGTCTAAGTACCAAAATAATTTGTCACCCAAGTGCTTTAACGGTCTTTTTTTTTACCGTTTTCAAGTGTTCACAAGCATAATACAAGGAGTTCAAGTCAGTTCAGAAATCCTGGAGAAGTTATTACGACGATAATTAGAGCGTGTTAAAAATAAAAATAAAGAGCAGACACATGTGGTTAGAAGACATACGACACCGAGAAATTGAGCGAGTCAATAGTGGAAAAGAAGAGCAGAGACACACACGGTTAGAAGAAAAGCGGCGGCGTGACAAAAATAAAATGAAGAGCAAATGCACACGCGGTTAGAAGACATGCGACACCAAACATGTGAGTGAATCAATGAAAATCAACCTAGACCGTGAGAATCAAAACATGTCAAAATTGAAAATGATAGCGATTATGATTGGGTTTGGGATTTTGACCCAAACCCAATTGGGTTTGGGAATCTTCCGTAATGACAAAATATAAGCCAAGGCAAAAGAAGAAGTTTTTGTCCCACGGCTCTTAAATATAAAACCTAAATATTGATTTACATAAAAGCTTTCACTGTCTTTTATTAATTCCTTGTTGTTTTACCATTTGTTATTTCTAAGACTTATTATAGTGTTATTATAATCAAAACATAAGATTTTAATTTAACCACTTAATTTATTCCTTTGTTTAATTTAAACTAAAATGTTTATGAAAGTTGACAATTTCTAATATTATTTGACCAATTTGGCAGCGTTGACAATTTCTAATATTATTTGACCAATTTGGCAGCTTTTGGAGTTCCCTGTGGTGCTGCCAAGACCTTGCCGACACAGGAGACACAATATTTCTTTTTTTTAAATAAATACATAGTCAAGTCGCAGATCCTCAACAGCTCTCAATGGTGGCTTTTCCCCTGAGAGAATTTAATAATGGACATTTGTCTTTGAGACAGTCGGCTGCCACTGAGGCTCGTAAAATAATTTTATGGCATCAAATCCCCTTAGAACCCAATATGAAAACGGGTTGGATACATCAGCGAGCTTTTGGTTTTCATGAGCCTTTTTCCGCTAATTTGGTTACCTGTTTCCACGTGGATCAGAGGACA
Organism: Artemia sp. Qi Xiang Cuo; assembly: GCF_049724085.1. Classification (NCBI taxonomy): domain Eukaryota; kingdom Metazoa; phylum Arthropoda; class Branchiopoda; order Anostraca; family Artemiidae; genus Artemia; species Artemia sp. Qi Xiang Cuo. Next base: position 64,960,835 of record NC_142802.1, on the reverse strand, counting down.
GTTTTCCAAGTTTTGGCAGGGAATATACCATATGAATCCCAATTATTCACTACAATTATCACTGATTACCAAACTTTGTTATGGATTCATGCCGCAAAAGATAAATTCTAGAAACAAGATAAGAGAGAAAGAAAAAAAAGAAGAAATTACCTTTTTATGTACAATAAACATGGGTACTTTGGTGCCATCTTTACTAGAGTAGAAAATTTGCTTCGTCATAAATTTTGTTCTATCAAGTTTATCCAAAGTGACTACACGAATAACCTAAAAAAGAATGAAAGTTGAATATTTAAGACACGCTATACAAAATACGGAACAAAAACAGATGGGCATCTGATAAAAGGAACTTTAACGCATTTATGGTCCCTGTGAAAGAAGTAATTTTTCAACAAGGCTTCACCTTTAAGCTGCACTATAAGGCCAAGATACTTATATTATAGGGTTTATTATTTTCATATCTATCCAATCACCGAGACCGATTATGATATTGCTTAATTTTTTTTTGAAGAGTCACACAGACTTGCTTAGAAATAAAATTTTTCTTTTTTGATTAATATTCCACCAATTTCTAATGAGATTTTAGTCTAAGAATATAGAATATTTTCAAGAAAATGTTGAGTAAAACTTTAATTATACGTCGGAAGAGAGCTTTAACTACCTATACTTTTCCGCTATAGAGACTTTATAGAGACCTATACCTATTTCAGCAAGACTTTAAGCTTTGTGTAACACGCAGCTTTGTGGCAGTTCCACATCTGTGACATCTGTGGCTGTATAGTAGTATGACAAGATTATTATACCACAGGATTTGTTGGCTCCATATCAATCCATTTACTGAAGCAGAAGTATGATAGAGCTAAGACTTTTTCTCACAGAATGATCTAAACTTGCTTCAGAATGGAAAATTTTCCCTATTTCCACATGTTTCTCATGCCTTTAAACAAGTTTTTCTATCTACAAACACTCACAATGTGATAGTATAATTCAGCTTAATCAACGTTAATCTCAGATGGTCTTGACGGATATAGCTGAATAAAATAATTTAAAGCGACATAAAAATACAAGTACCGATGACAGAGCAGACTACTGAGGAGATGTTGAAAGTTCAAGACTTTTTTTTTTTTTTTTAAACCAAAATTTAGATTATAATAATTTTAATTCAGTGTAGAGGAGTTTGGGCTAGGTTAGGATTTCATTCAGAGTGAGACTTTAGCAATAATGAGATTTCACCAATGTTGGTTTTGGAACATGCTAATTTAATTCAAATCTAGCTCTAAAACTGCTACTAGTAGTGCAGCCAGTTTTACTCCTACGTTGAATACGCCTAACACGACCGTTTTTGCCGAGTCCATCGTAATTAATCATGGTTCCTATCTGTTGACAAATTGAGAAAATAGCTGGTCTGAGAGTATTTTAGTTGTAATCCCACACCACCCCACCCCACCCCGTCCTTTTAGGAAAAATCCTTTTATCTGGGTTCAAAACCCTTTGATTCTTCTGATTCAAATCCAGAAACACATTTTACTAGTATTATTACTAGTACTACACATTATTACTACTACTAGTTTTACATTATTACTACACATTATTACTACTACACATTATTACTATTATTACTAGTACTAGTATTACACATAATACTGGTACAATTACTAGTACTAGTATTTAGAGTCACTAGCATTACTCATTTGCGACTACATCTAGATCTAAGGTAATCCTGGCGAGGAATTCTCCAATCAATACTACTCATGGCATCTCTCAAAGGAGAATAAGTCCAAAAATGTTTTTTTTTTAATTTTGACCTCCCTCCCCCCTTCATCCACCGCACACAAGGACAAATACTTTAATTTAGGCTCAATAGATGTCTGGCTAGCTATCAATATAAGTGGAGTCAAAACCAAAACTTGTTTGATTTGAATCCAAATTTAGTTGAACTGAAATTATTTAAATTGAAGTTGCAAATCATAAATTCTAATGTTCCCTTAAAAATACAGATGCAAATTTCAGCATTAGGGCTGAATCCCGGTGTTTACTAACCCTGTTTTTGAAATACAAGTTTCTAAACATGTATTTGATGAAGGAAAAAAACGGATATTTGTAGCGAGTATAGTAACACCCGTTGCTGAAACGAAACGGGGGGTTTCTGAAAAGGTTGTTCTTAACCACAAAGATGGAGCGGATACCTGAAACATTTAAACAAATGGGGAGGGAAAAAAGCACATTTACATTGGCAAGGGAAAACATGGTCACGAGAAGCAATAAATAGAAAAATCAATACATTCCTGAAAAAAGACTGCCCAAAAGTTGGGAAGACACTTGTTGAGAAAAGAGGAGTGGAAAAAAAGAGAAAAAAAGAAAAGTTGGGAAGAAACAAATTTAGGAAGAGACTTGCAATAAGTACAAGTAATGGATATGCTATTCGCACAACAATTAGAAACATAAAATACAATTAATTTTGTTTGAAAAATAAAAATGAAGAAAAATTAAATCGATTCTGATGCAAAGAATATTCTCAATTATTTCGATTTGGGATTAGTGGTGATAAAACTAATAACCAGTCACCAAAAACGAGACGAGAAACAAGTCAATATCTGAAGCCTAGTCAATACCTTGAAGGTCAACTTGGATGTACATAATAACGACAACAATTTCAACTGCGACCAGCGTTTCGGGTGACCATACATAAACCTGTCTTTAATTACGGTGAGTTGTACGTAGTATTTTTCTGTGTTAAACAACAACAAAACTTGGAAGTTCGGCTACCACCTGAAAATGAACGTGGGACGTATAATATTATGTGGAAAGAAGAATTGAATGCTAAAGTAAAGAACCCTAGACTTTTTTTTAAATCAAACGAGAAATAATTGAGTGTAAATATAAGTATATTTTTTCTCGAAAACAATTTCGATATTTTTTTTTCTAAAGATTAGCACACTGGCGCTTTCTGGCATAAAAAAGGAACAAGATAGTTCATAATTTTGGGGAAAAGTCTTTTTTTTTCAGGGTGACCATGTCCAACCTATGATGACTTCATAACATCGTGAGGTATTCCAATTAGGTTCATTCTTTACACTCATCAATAGTATTATTTTCGCTTCAAAGCAGCTGGACTGGTTTACAACAAAATTAACATAGCGACAGCAAGAATCATAATCATACAAGCCTGCAGTGTGACGAGTATCAGACCAGAACGAAGCTCGGTCTAAGATGTTATGACTCTGTGAAGAACGTTGTTTACTAAGCTGTTGCTGCAACCGTGATAAACAGGACGAAGGAATTGAATTCACACCAGAAATTTTAATTCGACTGAAATTGATGATTTACAACCCCATGACTGAATTGAATATTCAGTCATGGGGTTATATATACATATATATATATACATATATATATATATATATATATATATATATATATATATATATATATATATATATATATATATATATATATATATATATATATATATATATATATATATATATATATATATATATATATATATATATCTGGTCTACAAACATCTCAAAATGGCATCATGCATGCCATCCTTCAATTTGCAAGCATTTTAACATACCAAATATGCCAACATTCTATGAACTTGATATCCTTAATATAAAAATATGCATATATACACAAATATTCATATAGATAGACCTGGCCTACGCACATATTGTAGTGGCATTTTACAAGCCCTAAGTCACTTCACTAGCGTTTTAACATGCCAAACAAGCCAACATTCTATATACTCGATATCCCCAATGTATAACATATTCTTGTCAGAAACTAGGCAGCAAAAATACCTAATCGTAGCATCACACAGGACAATTCTTTTCAAATTCCGAAGATATTAGATTCAGATAGGCAAAGATAATCAAAATTCACACCTTAGGTTCAGCAGTTGCATCTTTCGATATATCAACTTGATAAATAATCGTGGGAGACAAAAATGACGTGACGCTGAAAAAGAACTCGGAGTATTTCTTTTTCCTGAAAAGCCAGATATTGTGCCCATGTCCAAATTATACTCTTTGATCAGATTGCCAGTCTTCAAGTCCCTGAGCTGGAGTATATCCTTGAAAAAAAAAACATATTTATTTCAGCCAAATATTCTACAGTGAAAACTGGGAAAATAAAACAACAACTCTAAAAACTAGTTGTTACACAGATATAAATAATAATAATAATATTAATAACAAAACCTATAATATACATAATCTATAACAATAATAGTAATAAATAATAGATGTTAATAATAATAACATGAAAATGAAATCATTTTTGCCTTTTGGATCCGGTTTAGGTCTATTCATACCTGAAAAAAAAACTTTCTGGTATATTGTCTGGTAGTTTTAAAATTAAGAGATTCTTAGGGTAATATGACATTTTCGTCGGAGCTGCCACGTTGAACTATTAAAATAACTAAACAAAAGCAATTCATTAAATTTGACAACATTTTTCGGTCGTAAAATTGAAATACTAAAGCCTTAAGTACACGTTGAGTTTACAGCGAGCATGCTAGTAGTCGAGTACACACAAAATTCCCACATTCTTAGTAGTCAGCTAGGCGGTGGGTGTAAACCGTGGGTTGTCGTCTGCTGTTAATACTAATCATATCCGGAATTACAAGCTCGTCCAGCCTTTTCAAGACCAGTGCCACTGGAACTTTTGCACATATTAATGTAATTACATATGGCTAGTTTACAAGCTAGCTCACCCAAAAGACTGTGAGTGGTGTATAAAGTCGTCGGCAGTTCAACTTTTTCCAGAACGTTTTTACAAACAGTTAAAGGAGAGAGTAGCCTACATAGAGTACGCTGGACCGGTTTAAGACCTGCTTGTGAAAAACCTGGCTTGTGAACTGACCTTGAGTACTTGAACCTTAATAACATATTGATTCTCAAAAACAGAACACCTTCAGAAAAAAAACAACGCCTTTTCAAACTGTTTTGTCCCACATGTTTTCAGCTTAATGTTTTGGCTTCATTTTTTTGGGGGGGGGGCTAATATTTCACTCGCGTCTTTTTTTTTTAATGTGATGCCCGTTACTAGAAAAAATGGCATAGTTACATAAGAAGATCAAATCATAGGCAACGCGCTAGCGCTGCCTAAGTAAAGAACGATGTGGGCACAATGCGTGTTTTTTTTCTCCATACCCGGGCACTTCGCATAGAAGGAGTTGTCGTAGAAACTTCGAAAAGGGCTAATTCGATTGGAAATTGGAGTGGCTAGTGCCCTTTTTAACAGTCGAAAGTGATTGGAGGGCAACTAGCCCCCTCCACGCCCATCATTCCCCCAAACACATCCAATCAAAATTTTTAGATAGCCATTTTGTTCAGCGTAATTTATTTCCAGATAGAAAATATCTTCTTGAGGAGGAAACTGAATGTTGACACAATGTACAGTGTATTATTTTTTTCTTTAAAGTAGGGAACTCCATATAGAAGGGGTCGTCGTAGAAACTTCAAAAGGGGTTCATTCGATTGCAAATCGAGAGTTCTAGTGTCCTTTTTAATGGTCGAAAGTGATTGGAAGGCAACTAGCCCCCCTCCCCCTCACAGCAATCATTCTCCCAAACACATCCAATCAAAATTGAGATAGCCATTTTGTTCAGCGTAGTTGATTTCCAGATAGAAAATGTGTTTTTGAGGAGGACACTCCCCCACAAACCTCAGGGCAAGGGTTTTAAGTTATGCCCTGGGGGCATATAAGTTTTTTATAGAAGGTTTTGTCGTAGAAAGTTCAAAACAGGCTCATTCGATTGGAAATTCAAAGCGCTAGTGCCCTTTTTATTAGTCGAAAGTGATTGGAGGGCAACTCTCCCCCCCCCCACGCCCATCATTCCCCCAAACACATCCAATAGAAATTATGAGATAGCCATTTTGTTAAGCGTAGTTGATTTCCAGATAGAAAATATGTTTTTGAGGGGGACACTCCCCCACAACCCTCAGGGCAAGGGTTTTAAGTTATGCCCTGGGGGCATATAAAGTTTTTATTGAAGGCGTCGTCATAGAAACTTCAAAACAGGCTCATTCGATTGGAAATTCAAAGGGCTAGTTCCCTTTTTAATAGTCGAAAGTGATTGGAGGGCAACTAGCCCCCCCACGCCCATCGTTCCCCCAAAAACATCCAATAAAAATTTTGAGATAGCCATTTTGTTCAGCGTAGTTGATTTCAAGATACAAAAAATGTTTTTGCGGTGGAGACTCCCCCACAGACTTCAGAGCAAGGATTGTAATTTATACCATTGGGCCGCATAAGGCTTTTATAGAAGGTGTTGCTGCAGGAACTTCAAAAATGGCTCATTTAATTGGAAATTCAAAGGGCTAGTGCCCTTTTTAATAGTCGAAAGTGGTCGGAGGGAAATTAGCCCTCCCCCCTACGCCCATCTTTCCTCCAAACACATCCAATCAAAATTGTGAGATAGCCATTTTGTTCAATGTATTTGATTTCCAGATAGAAAATAGGTTTTTGAGGAGGACACTCCCCCACAGCCCTAAGGGCAAGGGTTGTAAGTTATGACCTGGGGGCATATAAGGCTTTTTATAGAAGGTATTGTCGGAGAAACTTCAAAAAAGGCTCATTCGATTGGAAAGTCAAAGGGCTAGTGCCCTTTTTAATAGTCGAAAGTGATTGGAGGGCAACTAGCCCCCCGCCCATCATTCCCCCTAACACATCCAATCAAAATTTTTAGATAGCCATTTTGTCAGCGTAGCTGATTTCCAGATAGAAAATATGTTTTTGAGGAGGACACTCCCCCACAACCCTCGGGGCAAGGGTTTTAAGTTATGCCCTGGGGACATATAAGGTTTTTATAGAAGGCATTGTCCCACAAACTTCAAAACTGGTTATTTTGATTGTATTTTCAAAGGAATTGTTCCCTTTCCTATTTGCGAAAGTTATTGGAGGACTGATAGCCCCCCCCCCATATCGAGCATTTTCCCCAACAAATCCATTCACACGTTTAAGATAGCCATTCTGATGATCATAGTGGATTTCCCGATAGAAAATATCTTTTTTAAGAGGACACTTCCCCACAACACTCGGGGCAAGGGTTCTAAGTTATGCCCTGGGGCCATATAAGGTATTTATAGAAGGCGCTGTCGGATAAACTTCAAAACAAGCTCATTCGATTGGAAATTCAAAAGGGTAGTGCCCTTTTTAATAGTCGAAAGTGATTGGAGGGCAACTAGACCCCCCCCCCCCATGCAGCTCATTCACCCGCACAAATCCCATCAAAATTGCGAGATAGACAATTTGGTCACCCTAGTTGATCTTCGGATAGAAAATATGCTTATAAGGAAAACACTTCCCCGCAACCCTTAGGGCAAGGGTTTTAAGTTATGACCTGAGGGTATATAAGGTTTTTATAGAAGGTGTTGTCGTAGAAACTTCAAAACAGGCTCATTCAATTGGAAATTCAAAGGGCTAGTGCCCTTTTTAATAGGCCTAGTCTAAAGAGATTGGAGGGCAACTAGCTCCCCCCATGCCCCTCATTCCCTCAAACATATCCAATCAAAATTTTGAGATAGCCATTTTGTTCAGCGTAGTTGATTTTCAGATAGAAAATATGTTTTTGAGGAGGACACTCCCCCACAACCCTCAGGGCAAAGGTTTTAAGTTATGCCCTGGGGGCATGTAAGGTTTTTATAGAAGGCGTTGTCGTAGAAACTTCAAAGCAGGCTCATTCAATTTGGAATTTATAGGGCTAGTGCCATTTTTAATAGTTGAAAGTGATTGGAGGGCAACTAGCCCCCCCACGCCCATTCCCCCAAACAGATCCAATCAGAATTTTGAGATAGCCATTTTGTTCAGCGTAGGCTAGTTGATTTCCAGAGAAAAAATATGTTTTTTTAGGAGGACACTCCCCCAAAACTCTCAAGGCAAGGGTTTTAAGTTATGCCCTGGGGCATATAAGGTTTTATAGAAGGCGTTGTTCTAGAAACTTCAAAACAGGCTCATTCGATTGGAAATTCAAAGGCCTAGTTCCCTTCTTAATAGTCGAAAGTGATTGGAGGGGAAATAGCCCCTCCCCCATGCCCATCATTCCCCCAAACACATCCAATCAAAATTTTGAGATTTTGTTCAGCTTAGTTGATTTCCAGATAGAAAATATCTTTTTGAGGAGGACACTCCCAACAACCCTCAGGGCAAGGGTTTTAAGTTATGTCCTGGCGTATATACAGTTTTTATAGAAGGCGTTGTCATAGAAACTTCAAAAGGGGCTCATTTGATTGGAAATTCAAAGGGCTAGGGCCCTTTTTAATAGTCGAAAGTGATTGGAGGGCAACTAGTCCCCCCCACGTGCATCATTCACCCAAACACATCCAATAAAAATTTTTAGATAGCCATTTTGCTTAGCGTAGGCTAGTTGATTTCCAGATAGAAAATATGTTTTTGAGAAGGACACTCCCCCAAAACCCTCAGGGCAAGAGTTTTAAGTTATGTCCTGGGGGTATATTAGGTTTTTTATAGATGACGTTGTTGTTGAAACTTCAAAAAAGGCTCATTAATTTGGAAATTTCAAAGGGCTAGTGCCCTTTTTAATTGTCGGAACTGATTCGAGGGTAACTAGCCCCCCCCCCACGCCCCACCTTCCCCCAAACACATCCAAAAAATTTTTTGAGATAGCCATTTTGTTCGGCGTAGTTGATTTACAGATAGAAAATATGTCTTTGAGGAGGATACTCCGCCACAGCCCTCAGGGCAAGGGTTTTAAGTTATGCCCTGGGGGCATTTAAGGTTTTATAGAAGGTGTTGTCGTAGAAACTTCAGAAAAGGGCTCATTCGATTTGAAATTCAAAGGACTAGTGCCCTTTTTAATAGTCAAAAGTGATCAGTAATATTTTTTGTTGTTGTCGTTGTTTAGACCAGGGCACTTCGTATCGAAGGAGTTGTCATGGGAACTTCGAAAGGGGCTCATTCGATTGAAAATAGAAAGGGCTGATGCCCTTTTGAATAGTCGAAAGTGGTTGGAGGGCAACTAATTCCCCTTCGACTCCCATTTTCCCATTATGTTTAAAAACTAAATGTTGCCTTAACATCAAATCAAAATGCACTGTGATACTGCTAATTCCCAATAAGGCATCTCAGCAGTATCCCAAGAATGACTGAGGGTATTATGTTCAAACTTTTGGGGCTTCTTCTTCTCTTAAAATTTAACCAAATCAAAATAGTGTAAGTGTATCTAAGCTATCAAAGAAAGTAAACAGATTTTTTTGCAAATGGTATCAAGTTTTCCATTTCGGGTCAACTAGAGGAGGTATCAAACTAAGTTAAACAGTACTATTTATTTGTGGCCAGATTTTTAAATGGGTGTATGTTGTTAAAAATTGCTGAAAATTTTCCTCCAGTGTTTAAATAGCAGGCCAAACTATAAATCCTTAAAAAAACGAAAAGATTTAAAGTGTTATTTTCTTTTTCACTGAAAAGACTATGTCAATATAAAACGAACAGAAGTTAATTAAAAAAACTTTTCCCATAAAATATGTTTTCAAAGAAAAGTAAAGAATTCCATTAAACAAAAATGAGCAAAAATAAAATCTAATAATCTACCAAGCTCGAAACTACCACAAATCAGCATCGATAAATAAATGAAACCCAAAACAAACAGAATTACAATAAATAACAGAGTCAAAATCAAAACGAGCAGAAATTAATATAAGTTGGGCACAAAACCCCTATGCCTTGTCAAGGCCAGAACAAAATTTGCACTTTACTGAAAAAATGTAAATGAATGTGCATTGTCAGTTTAATATACACATACTGATATTTAGTAATCAAAATGTTAAAATTATTTGATTTATTAAAGTTATAAAAGTAAAAACATTTATATAATGTGAAACTAACCTCTCTTTCAATGAATTTACCAAGTAAAATTAAGAAGATAAAGTTACCATAATAGTAACCATTACCATAAAGTTGCCTGTTTATTTTACTTAAACTTGACAATTCGTGGCAATTTTTGATTGTTCTGGGCTTCATTTGTTTACTGAGAGCAATGTAGGTTCGTTTTAAGCTTGACTTATTTTTTAACTTTATTTCTGCTTGTCTTTGAGTTAAAGTAGCTTTGTTTTTAAGGATTTATTTTAAATAGCTTCTCTTCGTTAACTGACAATATTTTTTTTTTGTTGGTCAATAAAAGATAAAAACTATTTACTCGGTTTTTCCTAGGCTGCGCAAAAAGCAGTGGACCCTATGGTACAATAAAGATAAGACAAAAAAGGGTAGATCTTGAACAAACTGCAACAGAAAGGATTTTTGTATCATTCTGTAGAGAAAAACGCGCTTATTAACATATCCCAAATCGCCATTGCTGCCTCTAGGTGAAACAGGCCAAATACACCCATAAACTACGGAGGAGGGGGCAAAAAGCTAAAAGTTCGTTATATAGAAATAGTAAGACACCTTCTATGGGGTTATTAGGGTTGTAGATAAAAGAAATAAACGAAAAATGTGGGGTACTATATATTATTTTGCTTTTCATATATATATTTTTCACGAAGGTACTGCGTAGAAACTCCCAATAGGGCTCAATAAGTTGGAAACTGAAAGTTCTAGTACTCCTTTTAAAAACTAAAAGTGACTGAAGGGCCACCAGTCCCTGTTAGTTTTGAGATAGCCAGTTTTTCAGCATAATCAAAAAGTCCAATAGCTAAACCTCTGTGATGACGTGACACCCCAGCAGCCCTTGGGTCAAGGCCTGTATGTTATGCAATTTGATCATTGCTACATATAAGATTCGTTATTAGGAAATGGGATCATGTTTTGCCATTTGTCTTCGGAAAGGCTAATGGTATTAAGGCAAGGGTTTCAGGGCATGTTGAACTAGATCAAATACACTATATACATGTAGGGTGTCAAGAGGGCATATCAGCAATATCTCAGGAACGGCTTATGGCATTAAGTTGAACTTTTCAGAGCATGATGAGGGGATGTTTTCCTGACCAAAGAGTACAATGTGCATATTGCTACCACTACTACTACTATCTACTAAAGGTACTAAGGTGAAACCATCAGGGAATGTTCAGTGAATGTTGAACTAAATCTAAAACACTATGTACATACATCGTGCCAAAATGACGTGTGAGCAACACCTCAGGAACAACTTTGAGCATTAGGTTGAACCTTTCCGAGCATGCTGAGAGAGTTATTGAACTAGCCAAATCTATTAGGTGCATACTCCAGCTATTACTACTTTTGCTACTACTAGTATTGCTACCATCACCCTGCTGCTATCACTAAAATTAAGTGATACAGAATTTATTTACTCTGACAGGAAGGATAAGGGGCACATGTAGGGAGGAAACTACAGTGACGACAGTTGTGAACTATGGTTCTGAAGCATGGACGCTCCGACAAACGAATAAAAATTTGCTAGATGTTTCCAGAGAAATTTCCTAGGGATTGTTCTGGGTACACGGCTGACTGACCGTATTCCAAACAGTAGGCAGTACGAAAAGTGTGGTTCAAACCCGCTTTCTAGGGCTACAATGAGAGAAAGATTGAGATGGTTAGGGCACGTTCTGCGGATGAAAGATGACATATTGCTAAAGATTTTCCTTTCCGGCCAACCGTCTAGGGCTAAATGCAAAGCAGGTAGTCCACGGTTGGGGTTGGAAAAAGTCATAAAGAAAAAATTAAGAGAAATGGAAGCTTCCTGGGAGGGTGTAAAGAGGGAGGCTTTGAATAGATTAGGATGGAGGAGGAGCGTGCGTAGCTGCGTCGGCCTCAGGTGGCTTGGTGCTGTGGTGAGTTATTAGCAGTAGAAATAGTAGAAACAAAAGAGACAAAGAAAGAAGAATGAGAAAAATTGGACATATGGTAATAGTGAAAATCTTTTTTTCATCCATATTAATACTAGGCCCTTTCGGTAATGTGGTCCCCTTTCCTCTGATTTTAAATTACTTGCTTGCTCTAGTAAGCTCCGGTTATTTTTTCTTCCAGGAACGGCGTATTTTAATTTGAACAAAAGACGTTGTTTTCTTCGTGGGCCTGTTGAAGGGTTTTCTTAGGAATAAGTCGTGATAGGAAACGGTTAAATGATAAAACTAATATCTTTTTTTCAGCAATGTTCTACCTCGTTGGGAAACCAAAAAATCCTCAACTTCGATTATTGTAATCTGTTTATAAACTGAAAACTTTTAATTATAGTACACACTAATAATACCTTAAGATGACTTCCGTAGTTTTGAATATCTATTGTCGTAAAAATACAGCTATAGCTAACATATTTTCCCGTAATATAGAGACCTTAATTAACTGATTGAAATAAAAAAAAATTTTCAACCCCAAAAAATTATATCTATGCTTCTCAGCCATTTGAACCATTTTATTCAGCCTTTATAGTTAACTTAAGGTTCATCAAAAGAAAAGAAAACTACGATTGCCTGAGCTCTTGAATAGATTTCTGTGAAGTATACAATACTAGACTTACAAGTAAGTAAGGTATAGATAATACCTTACTAGATATGGATAATACTAGATTAAGTAAGGTATAGATAATACCTTACTAGATATGGATAATACTAGATTTATTTAGTGTTTTAGGGTACAAGCTTTCCGTATCTTGCAAAATTTTTGAAATATAAAAAAAACCTTACCCTGGCATCTCTCAAATAGCAGGTGACGAGCTTATCATCAGCAACACAGGCACACCATTCGAGGACATCTTTCTCATGTTCAGGGATTATAGTGGACCAAGATCTATATAAAGATTCACAATCAGAATTCGTCGTATACCTGGATAAATCTATTGCTATTAGCCTTCGGCGTGGAGCGTCTTTGTTTGTTAGAAAGATGGCAACTTCTGCTTGGGATCCAATAGCAGGGTAACCTTTCTCTGCAAGTGAACGTTCTTCATTTCCATATTCACATGGAGCGTTCATGTTTGTGATGTACTGAAAAATCAAGTGAGTCAAGGATAAACATATTTTTTTTAATGGTTTTAGGAGGACTTAGACAAAAATAAGAAGAAATCAGAACAATTAAAAAGTACTTTATAAAATCAATTTAAAGGACATTTTAGTGATTAAGCATAATGATGATGTGACAAACACAACTCTTTGTGAACAAGGTGGTCCGATGGCCGTTATTAAGAGTAATGATAGAATCTCTTAAAAATAAACAAATAACGTGCAATCCCAGTAAAAGAGGCCACAAGGCCGGAAAGCAAGAAGTCGGAATTCGGCAACCGCAAATTAAGCTGAAATCAGTACAAATAATTTTATATATTTGGAAAGTTATTGGCAGATGATCATATCTGAAACTTTAAGCTGGAACTTCACGTAAAGAGCAGCTCGCAGTTTGGATAACTTCACATATATTTAAGTTGATGACGACCCAAAAAATACATCAACTATTAATACACTTCTATGGAGAAAAATAGATTCTATCTTACTCCTCCCCCTCCCCCAGTAAAACCTCCACTTCTACTAAGGAATAGTCAAAAATTCTAAAATTAATGCATTTATAGGGAACTTGAATGAATTCCAATTTCATTGCCGCAGCTCATAACAGTTCCTGACACATGCGGACAACCACCCAATCACAAAACAGGAAGCGAATTCAATACAGAAGAGCCAAGATACTTCAAAGTGAAACCGGATCTCACACTATTTTCAATCTCCACAACCAAGTTGTTACCTCTTATTGTATCATGCTCATGAACAGAACCTCTGAAATAGTAAAACTCATTAAAAGTTTCTAGGACTAGATTATGCACACAATTAAACACAAACATCACCATTTGATAATCCCTTATCTGTCAAACATCGTATAGTCTTAGAGACTTAAAGCATGCACTGGTGTCTTTCACAGTTTTTACGTACTTCCTCATTATTCTTCCTGCTTTATTTTGTAGAATTTGCAAACGCTTGTAATTAACATAAAAGTCGCTGCTCCAAACTACACATCCATATGATATATAAGGGTAGATTATTGCAAAATATATCATGCGAAGAGTACGTTCCGGCAGAATATGCTTCAATCTTCTGAGAATGCCAACTCCACGTGCAATTTTTGGGAAATAATGTCGGTATGATGCTTCCACAAAAGATTAGAATCAATATGGAAGCCAAGGTATAGTGACTTTACTTGTACAATAGGCTTTTCACACAATAAGACTTAACCACTTACATCGATAGGATCACCCACTCTACAGAATGTCAGTAGACGTCTTCTTTACGTTCACGCACAGCACACTTAAACTCGTAAACACCTCCAGTCTTTTGAGAGCATTATTATCTTTTGCTATTAAATCATCAACTGATTTTGCAAATACCGTTAGCGTAGTGTCATCCGCAAAAAAATTAATACATACATCCTGCAGATAAAAGCGCATCATGTCCACGTAAACTAGATAAAGTAAAGGGCCCAACACAGAGCCCTGAGGCACACCACACTTCCCAGGAAAAGATGATGAATCTACATCATTTAAAACGACTTTAAGGAACCTAATGTGAAGACAGCTCTCAAACCATCTTAGACAAACCCCATTTATTCCAAGACTTCTGCTTCGTTGAAGCAACACTTGGTAGTCAACCGTGTCAAACGCTTTTCTAATGTCAATGACAACAGACATAGGTATGTTAGCCTACCTAAGCTCATTGCATAGTTAACGCTTTGAACCAGGTGCTGCAAGACATGCGTCGTGAATGACCCTTACAAAACCCAAACTGTGCTGGACTCAAAAGCCTATTCATCTGAAGGAAATTATAGAGCTGTTTATGTACCACTTTCTCCAGTATCTTTGAAAAAATAGGTAGAATTTATATTGGTGTCCAGGTTTCGAAATCAGCCTTATGACCACCTTTGTGAAGGAGAATGACCTTCGCCACCTTAAATTGCAGCGCAAAACTTACCTTTTCTAGGGAAAGATTAATGATAAAAATAGACAGGGAAGAATATATCCTAAAATCACTTTAAGAGCTGGTAGGGACAAAAGATCAACACTGGCAGACATAGATTTAAGTAACTGCATAACTTTACGCACTGTCTTCACTCGTGCACGGCTAAAATTCCATATTTAATTTTTCGCCTTGGACAAAATAAATAATCCCGTATAATAGGTAAGAAATAATCCCATCTTCATCACACATTAATGCTCAACTAGCTTATCCTCTCAGCCCACCTTTATCTCCCCTAGCCATCTTTTCTCCCATATCCACCCTATGCCCCATCATAAAATAAACAGAAAATATTAAATTATGAAGAGAAAAAATTCTTTGATAAATATTTGAAAACTTTCTTCCCCTATATCAAACCACACTGACAAACAGACTGGAATTTTTTTATTATTTTATGAAGATAAAAAAAAAAAATTCGAAATCTTGGGACATGTGCATTTTTCTTTTCTATCGGTTTCTCGAGATGAAAATACAAAAAAGGAACACATCCTAAAGATAGAGGGAAGATTGTCTTCTCCTAAATAAACTCCCCTGATTATTACAGATATATACAAAATGGCCCAACCCCCCTAAACTTCAGTCTAGCACGAACGACCTAACACAAAGCTGAACCCGGCACACCTTCACCAAAGCAAAATCTAACCCACACAAAATTCAGTCCACCTTTTTTTAACTGAGCTAAATAGCTGTTGAAACTGAATCCTTTTCAAGCAAATGCCCCGTATGCCATATATCGATATTTTTTTTTACAGTTTTTCAATTTCGGAACTGTTTCACTCCCCTCCTCCCGCCTCTAAAAAAACGATAAAAAAACCTGTATACATTCCCACAATAAATTCAAGTAACATCTAAAAAAAACAAAAAAAAAACAATTAAATAAAAACAAAGATATACAGATCTATGGAGGAAAGTTGGAAAGGGTGGGAGAAAGCAACTTTCCAGTGTGGGGCACAAGGATTGAATTTTCATATGCCTTCAATTGTTGATTAGACGAGTCTCCTGCTTTGTGTGGTAAAATTTTGCCTGACACCTATTTAATTTAGCCATCATTTGATGTTTATCAATAGGTCTCCATGACCAAAGATATTTCCTCGAACCGTAAATTGGTCATAAAAATGCAGGAAAGAACCAACTTATTTAAAACCATTAGACAATGTCCACGGGACGTAAAATCGTTCTTCTTCATTCTTCTGGTGAGCAGCCTCCCCCCCACCCAAAAAAATGTGGATTCGTCCCTGACCTTGTTTCATCGTAAACTCAAAGTGATGAAGTGTAAAAGAAAAATTTAAATAGCCTATGAAGAATTAATTCTTGAAATAATGAAAAGTAACAATGCCTGCTTTAAGCTCTGAGCAGTTGTACTCTAAACAGCACATGTCTGAGGAATGACAGGTACCCACACAAAAGTGGACCCTCAATCGAGCTCAGAATTGCCAATCTTTACGTTTCTGATTGGTTTATTGGTTCACTGACGTTGATTGGCGTTTGTTTGGTTCATTGACATTGATGTTGATTGGGTCATTTCGATCATTGACGTTGATTGGTTCATTTCAATCTTTGACGTTTCTGATTGGTTCATTGACGTTGACGTTAATTGGTTAATTTCGAGTCATGAACCAATCGACATATACCTGCTTTTCAAGTCATATTATTGGCAAAGTTTTATATACTTGTCATAACTCCCCGAAGGAAGACTTGGTTTTCAGACACCCCCACAAAAATCAATGCAAACATTAATACTTACAGGTAATTGTAGCTTTCGTTAGCGTTAATTTTTGGGTATATTTCAAAGAATCAATTTTGTTTTGGTAAAATTCGAGGAGAGTCCAATTTTTTTTTTGAATAGTGGAAGTACTAACTTCAACAGGTTATTTTCTTATTTCAACAGTTGATATACTGATTTCAACAGCTTAAACTATATAAAAATTGAGCAGAACATGGAAGACTATGATGCTTGACTCACGCAGAAATCTTTAGTCCTGATTCAACACTAACAAGGACAAATTACAAGACTATTCCAATAGCTCAAAACCTACCTTGCTTTTTTTAAAGTATTCTCATGAGAGAAATACTACCCTTTTTTTTATTTGAATACCCCCCCCCCCCGAGAATAGTAGAACAGAGAATTAGAGATAAAGAGTAGTTGACGACAAGGGGATAATAAGGAGTAGTTAATTATCTCAATATATTCCTCAACTTCCTAACTATAATTTTGTCAGGGATATTGGGTTTTAAAAAATCAGGAATACTTTAACGTCCTTTAGGAGTATCTCATACATAATTAAGGGGTGTTGAAAAAAATTAATTCATTACCTCAAAATCTGCCTCAAGTTTATTGACTATTGTTATGATAGGAAGTTGTGCGTACATTTGATGCGGTGAGGCGACCAGCGACCAGTCATAATCGGGAGCTCCTCGTCTTTGAACCAGTGCCTCTAAGTCAACATAGTATAATAACTGATTTTCACACCCGACCTGCACAGTGACAAATAGATACTTTCCACAGACCGATACCTCTGATGACCTTAAAATAATATTAACTTTCAGTGCATTTAGGCAAGTCATGAAGATGCAAAATAAAATCCTTCATGGAGATTAGAAACTTGTTGTGGAATCTTAAAGAAAGGGGAATGAAAGAATATACGATTTAGAGATGGCTGAAATTTTCAATTTTTTTCTTTATTTTATTTCTTTCTTTTGATTTTTCTTTCATCTTCTTATTTTTTATCTTTCTTTCTATTTTTTATTCTTTCATTTATTTACAAAAAAAAGGAAACGATCCGAGTCAAACTGCTGGGTGCGATTTAGACATGGCTGAATATTTCGATATTCTTTCTTTTATTTCTTTCTTTCAATTTTTTTATTTTACTTTTTCATTTTATTCGTTTCTTTCAATTTTTCGTTCTATTTTTTTATTTTTCCCCTTTATTTGTTTATTTCATTTTTTTTAATCATCTACAAAAAAAGAAAATGACGAATGAAGAAATAACGACGTAGCTGAATTTTTTAATTATTTTTCTTTATTGTATTTCTTTCTTTCAGTTTTTTGTTCAGTTTTTTCTCTTATTTCTTCGTTTCTATTTTTTTTTTTAATTCACCTAATGAAAATGTAAGTTAGATTTAAAGAACTTGCCATTCATCCGAGTCGAACGGCTGGAATCCTGCTCGCTTGACAGGCAGTTCTGGCCGCTGAAATGAGATGCACCAGCGACAAATTAATCATCGGAAATTAAACAAGTACAATGAAGGAAGTAGCAATGAAGGCAATGAATGAAGGAATGAAGGAAGTGCGATTTAGGTGTTGCTGAAAATTACAGTAATTTTTCTTTATTTTATTTATTTCTTTCAATTTATCTTTCAATCGTTTCTTTCATTTTTCATTTATTTCTTTCTTGTATTTTTTTATCCACTCATCTACAAAAATGGAAGAGCGATTTAAAAAACTTGCCATCGATTGAAACCCCTGGAATCCTGCCAGCTTAACAGGCAGCTCTAACTACTCAGATGAGACAACTCAGTGACAAATTCACCCTAAGAATGAAGAAAGTTAGAATAAAACAGCCGAACGAGAAAGTACGATTTGGACGCAGACAATTTTTTTTTCTTTCTTTAATTTTTTCATTTTATTTCTTTCTTTTAAAATTTTTCGTCCTATTTTTTCTTTCATTTTTCCCTCTGATCTCTTTCTTTCAATTTTCCTTTTTGTTATTCATCTACAAAAATGGAAGTTAGATTTAAAAAAAAACTTGTCATTGATCACGAGTCGAACCCCTGGAAATCTGCTCTCTTGACAGGCAACTCTAACCGCTGAATTGAGATGTCCCAGCGACAAATTACCCATATGAAATTAAAAAAGTTAATGAAGAAAGTACGAAACCAGTGGAATGAAGAAAGTGCGACATGGCTGAAAATTTCAATAATTTTTCTTTATTTTATTTCTTTCTTTCAATTTTTCTTTTATTTTTTCATTTTACTCCTTTATTTAAATTTTTTGTTTTTTCTATTCATCGAAAAAAAATGGAAGTCAGATTTCAACAATTTGTCATCTATCAGAGTCGAACCCCTAGAATCCTGTCCACTTGACAGGTAGCTCTAACTGCTAAGCCTAGATACTCCATCAACAAATTCACCATAGGAAATTAAACCATCTTATTTCCCTAATATAGTTAAATTTTCATGAATATTAGATTATTTTCAATTCATTGATGTTTGCAAAACTATAAAAAGTTTACTATATACGAGAATTGAACACTGACTTATTGCAAAACAAACTTTACAATTGAAATAAAAATATATAAGAAATGCGTACTTTTTTTAATAGCACAGTGAAAACAAACATATAAAAACTTATCCATACAAAAATAATTTTTATAATTTTGTTATTGAAGATATCTTTTTATAAGAACACTATCCCGATATTCTTTGTAGCAATATCTTGGTTTTCAAGCCTTAAAGGAGATTCTTGTTTCAACTTTCTAATAATTTTACAATTATTATTATTATTTACTTTATTTTTTTTTGTATTTTTTTTAAAACTTGAAACAGCATTCAAAAAAGTACAAGATCGCTGAAAAAAGTTACAAAGCATAATAAAGCTATCCCGACAGCAATTCTTCCCAGAGCTTTTATTTTACTTGTGTCAAAATTAGCAGTTAAAGCAACAATGACATCAAACTGAAAACTTTTTTTTCCCTGGACCCATTTTAGGTCTTTTCATACCTGAAAACCGAAATTTTTAAGGACTTTTTTTTGTTTGTCACAAAATTACGAGGTTTTTAGGAGAGAACGATATTTTACTGTATTACAGTACCACATATATCTGTCAACATTAATAGTTAGAGCACCAATGACATCAAAAAGAAAACTTTTTTCCCTGGACCCATTTTAGGTCAATTCGTACCCGAAAACCGTGATTTTCAAAGAGTTTTCTTATGTTTGTCTCAAAATTACTAGTTTAGGACAAAATTTTATTGTATCACAGTACTACATACTTCTGTCAACATTAAGCCGTTAGAGCACTAATGACATGAAACGACAAATTTTTTTCCCTGGACCATTTTTAGGTCTATTCGTACCTGAAAACCACAATTTTCAAGGAGTTTTCTTATGTTTGTCTCAAAATTACGAGGTTTTTAGGAGAAAACGACATTTTACTGTACCACAGTACCGCAAACAGTAAGCATTAACAGTTAGAGCACCATTGACATCAAAAAGAAAACTTTTTTCCCCTGGACCCATTTCGTACCTGTTCGTACCTGAAAACCTAAAATTTCAAGGAATTCTTTTGTTTTTCTCACAATTACCAGGTTTTTAGGAGAGAAAGAAACTTTATTGTATCACAGTACCACATATATCTGTCAACATTAACAGTTAGAGCACCAATGACATCAAAAAGAAAACTTTTTTTCCCTGGACCCATTTTAGGTCTATTTGTACCCGAAAACCGTGATTTTCAAATAGTTTTCTTATGTTTGTCTCAAAATTACTAGGTTAGGAGAGAACGGACTTTTATTGTATCGCAGTGCTACATACATCTGTCAACATTAAGCAGTTAGAGCACCAATGACTGGTGCTACAAACAATGAAAGGAAATGAAGAATATTTATTGACAAAAGGTTGAAAAAAAAATGTTGATAGGCAAAAATATATCACTTCAGGTCCTCTATAACACAACAGGAACACTATATAGTTCCATTTTCTAAGTTACGAAAAACTTCTGTTAGTACAAAGCAAAACAGGACACCATGAAAAGTGTTCGGAATCGTCCCCAAAAAAGTGTCCGGAGTTGCCCCATGTTGATACCATTTTGAAAATTTATTCTTTCGTAGATAACGGCCTGGTATTTACTGATGAAAATTGCCATACAGATAGCAGGGGCATACCTTGTCTGATCCTGCTATGTTATGGTCCAAAAGCTACAATAGCTTAGAAAATATAATTACAAAGACTACATGTGTCAAGACTTCCAGCAAGCATATAAAAACTTCCTTACCTCTTTTCTCAGTTGTCTCTTTTATCCAAAATTTAAAACTTGCACCAAATGTGCGTTACATGAAGGGTATCTAGTGGGAATCTTTTGAATGGATTAGATCAAAAACTTTAGACAAGAGGTCAAACGTACGGAGTCGCCCCCGTGTGGCTTCGCCCCTCTCTCCCCTATATACGTATATACATATATATATATATATGTATATATATATATATATATATATATATATATATATATATATATATATATATATATATATATATATATATATATATATATATATATATATATATATATATATATATATATATATATATATATATATATATATATATATATATATATATATATATATATATACATATATATATATATATGTATATACAAAATATATATTATTGCTTTTAAACATTAAAACAAAATACTAAAATAGTACAAGTTAAGGTTTTTCAAGACATTTTGTACTTTCTATAATCTTAATAAGTCCTTCCCAAAACACAAAACAAATTAAAAAAAATAAACTTGCGTTCTCCACTTAGGAAATGATTCGTTTTCTTCTGATGATTTGTCAGATGAATCGTTTGATTGTTCTCTCAGTCTTGGAAGGGGATCCAGCCCAGGAGGGGTACACCACCAAAGAGCATGATGATCTTCAATTTGGTTGGTTCCCAGATAATGGTAGTACATGTTCTGATTTTCATTAGATGTAGTCTCAGTGCCATCCGTTCTTCCTTTTTGATGTTTATAACACTAAAATTCAGAAGAGAATAAAATTATAATAAATTCCAATAAAAATAATAATTTTTAAAATTCCAATAAAAATAAATTTAGGGAATATTGACGGGAACGTTGAACTAAATCAAACCACACTGTGCATGCAGGTTGTCAAAAGAGCGTATCTCAGGAATAGCTTAGGGTACTCAGTTTCGACTTTCAGGGAAAGACGAGGGGAATGACCAATATTGACGATACGGCATTGTGTGTACACTATTACTACTACAACCACTACTATTTTCACTGAGACTACTACTAAGGCTAAGGGTATTAAGGTGAAAATTTCAGGAAATGCTGAGGGGGAAGTTGAACTAACTTGAAAACCCTACGGGCAAACATATTGTCAAAAGGCCGCATCAGTAATATCTCTAAGAGACGGCTTTTAGTATTAATTTGAATTTTCCAGGGCATGATGAGAGGGATGTTCAAGTGACTAAAAAGTAATATGTGCATACTACAAATGCTACTAGTACCACAAACAATGAAGGAGATGAAGAATATTTATTGACAAAAGGTTGAAAATGCAAAGTAGATATTTTCCAAAGTCTTAGGCTATACCTCTTACAACCACAACTAGAAGTGCAATTCTAAATCAACTATGAAATAACCCCTAACATGGATTCTTTTAAAGATATAGACACTTAAAAATTCCCTGTTCCTTAAGAGCTTTCTAACAGATTCAAAATATCTGTACAAGCTTAAGAATTTCGAATAATCCTAAGCAAAGACATCATTCTTAGTCAAACCTTCGGATCGCATTTTATTTTCTTCATTCGGAGAATAGAGTCTAGTATGCTGTAAATAATTTGAAAAACGAGAGATTCTACATAAAAGTAAAACAAATAATACTGTTCTGTCTTTCTATGATTCTACTTCGGTTCAGTTCGAAGAGTGAAAAAAAAAAAAAAACGCACATATCACATCAAAAGACATACTTTCTCGACTCTCTTTCTCCTCTGGATCCAAGCTTCGTTTCCAGACACAACAATGGCAGTTGAAACGCACGACATTAAGCGATAAAATAAACTTAGTGAAATATTTCACGAGCAAAAAAACTCAATGTCAGCTCAATACTGAAACATCTGAATACCCATGCCCAAATATGAGTTAATCCTACAAAGTCTTATTTTATGGTGCCTTAAAATTATATTACAATAGATTTTTATTCTGCGTATCGTGAGCAAACGTGTGATTCAGAAATGACTGTCGGATTGTCCGTCTCAATCTGCTCTTTTAACAACCAATTAATTAAAAAAAGTTTTTCTACAAAGTGAGTTTTTCAAAGAAAAGTAAAGAACTCCATTAAACCAAAAATGAGCGAAAATAAAATCGAATAATCTACCAAGCATAAAACTATCACAAATCAGCATCGATAAACAAATGAAACCCGAAAAGAACAGAGATTACAATAAATACAGGGTTCGGACAGGTCGGTTCGTTTCAAATTATAAGCTCTGTCCTATTTTTATAGGATTTCCCGGGCCCAAATATAGGCCAAATATAGGATTCGGAAGTCCTCGGGATTAGATCTGTGGTAGATGGCGTGGGATGCCTGGTCACATAAATTCGCCATTTCCCGAGTTTTTGTATTTATTATTATTTTTTTTTAATTTCAGTTACAAACTGTACAAATAGTAAAAAAAGCAAAAAATCAGATACACATACTGTGCCAACGATTGACTGATACAGGTAAAATATTTGGAATCATTCTTGCTGCTTCTTGGGCATTAATTTCGATATGAGGTCAGTTTTTCTCTTTGCAAGAGACTGCTCCATTTTCGAATATTTCACCATCTACTCTCTTTTACTTGTTCTGAATTTCACAGCTCCTTCGATCAAAGAAACAGTTAGGGCAATGTTTATTGAACTCTTGGACTCGGTAGCCTTCTTCATTCTGTCGGTCACTTCCTGAAGTAGAGTATCTGCTACTGTTCTCTTTTCTTGCTCTAATACTCTAAGTTTTTTCCTTTTGCTTTAAAGGTCTTCTATTTCTTTCTTTTTGTCGCAGACCTCATGCAACTTCCACTTTCTGTCCTCTTCGAAAGCTGCTTACTCCTTCTTGGATAGCTCTTCTTTTTTCTTTTCATCCAGATATTGTTGATACCGAGACCGTGCAGAACGTGCAAGATTCAACAGCTCTTTTGTAATAAAAAACCGTTCTGGTTTTCCTCCATAAAACGTCAACGTGTCATATACCATGAGTCTCGCATCCAGAACGCGTTCAGACATCAAGGCCTGGTCTTCACCGGGAATCCTACCAGAACACGAGAACCCTCGCTCAATATCTGCGCAGCCATGCGACAACGTCAGCACCGCTTTTATAAGCTTGGTAAGTTCCGGGTACTTGCTGTCCCCGCGCTCATTCACCAGTCCAAAATAATGGCTCCAAAAATGATCGATCCGAGTAATGTCCTCACGGGGTTCAGTTTCCGTTAACAAAAGCAGCCACTCAGCCTGGGCGACGTCTGAGCTTACTCAAATCGCAATCTCGCGTGCCACAACCGCTATGTATGCAATGCTTCTTGAATCCTTCATGTTAATCGGACTCAAACAGCGTAAAGCCTATAGAAAACCATCCTTTTCCAGAGGACATTTGTTCAAAATATGGCGAATACCCGCAATAAAATGTTTTCGCACAATGACATAGAAAATGGTCTTGTCTTTCAGTGTTGCTTTCTCATCGAAAGCTCGTTCCACATTTTCTGAAACTGTGGGCTTTTCTGCAAATTTTTCAGCAAGGTTCAACATTTCTGGTGAGAAATTTTTCGTCTCGGTCACGAAATCAGGAGTAAAGACCAGTCCGCAAAGCGTCACAACTAGTCTTTTGATCTCTGAGTGCAGAACATGAATGAGAGGCTCTTCTTTCTTGAACATTTGGGTGAAACTCATGAACAGTTCTGCTGAGGCTAGAACAAACTCGAGTTGGGCCTTCATCGTCGCACTTTTGATATAAGCCACAATCTTCAGAAACTTGGGAGTTTTTTGCCAAAAGGTTTTTCTCTCTCGGCACGAAGTTCAGGAAGTACTCTAAGATTGCCGGCCACTGCTGCATGATTCTAGCCAGGGCATGTCCGATCGTCAGCCAGCGGCTTGGGACATGCTTCATGAAAGCATTCTCTGGCACTCCCACTTTCTTTTGGCACTTTCGATAGCCTTCACAACGTGCAGGCCAGCCGTCAAAAAATGAATGCACGAGAATAACAAAGTCGGAACTTTCTTCTCCGAACACCTGAAGACCTTTCAAGAAAGCTTTATGAATTATATGGATGTTACAAGTACCAATGTTCAACATTCCCTTTCCCGTCACTTTCTTTTTTTGGCATTGAACTTGTTCCAAACGCTTTTGTTGACGTTTGGTCCGTCACTTCCAAGCGTGATCAGTTTTTCAAGTGGCAGCTGATTCTGCTCAATGGCTGACATAATCTTCCAATACAGGTCCTCACTTGTCGTGTGACCCATAAAACTAGTGCATAAATCTCTGCTCTGGATTTCGTTTCCGTATGAGGACCAATATCGAACACGTATCTGTAACTCTTTCATACCATCTTTGTTGGTTGTCTTGTCATATTCTAGTACAAAATCTGACTGAATGTCCTTCACAAGCATTTGCTTGCAGTAAGGATGCAGCGCATCGGTGATCAGATACGTGTGTTTCTTCGCACATAGGGACATTCCGTCGGGGATCTTACCGAGGAACATCGCATGGAAGGTTGCGACAACATGGTCTGAAGAGTTAGCAGACATGGAACTCCTTACCGTCTGAAGTGCCCATATTAACTCAGCTTTATAAGCGGCATCACACTCACAAAACATGTTTGTACCAACTAATGGTTTATCCTTGGTTGTTTCATCAACTCGAGATTTTCCGGTCAGGTGAAGCTGTAGTGGATGTAGTTGAGCAGTAACTGCGGCTTTGTGTTCTGCAGATCGCACATGTTGGTTTAGCTGAGCAGCCCCAGCTGTGCAACCAAGATTTTTCAAGCAGAGTTTGCAAAAGAACGAGTACTGGTCGTTCCCAGTCTTGCACCATTCGCCAATCTTTCTACCGCTGCAATCCGTCTTAGCAAGCCATGAACTATTGAACTTGGTAGGCCCCATACTTAATTACCAAGCATCACCTCCAGAAAACATCCCACGATTAAAAGGCCATAAAAAAGAAAAAATGTGGATATGTCAAAAACTGGGCCGTATTCGTATCAGCCTTTTATAGCGTTCAGCCAGGAAACGCATAAGTCGCAAGAACTCATAGTCTCATTAAGAAGAGACTGCTAGCCTATATACTGATCTTCGCTCATTTTGGACAGGCCCAACATGACAAAAAACAAAACTTAGGCTACTAAGTCAACACAACAGCATAGCCCAGGCAGAAGCAGCTTACTAATCCCAACACAAATCATTAGTTAAGTTCAAACAGCTCAACACTTGTAATTAATTATCGATCTACACCGAAAGACAGCACAGTCTACAAGCAGAGTCAAAAGCAAAGAAAAGCACATCTTGGCTTACTTAACGAGCAGTGAAAATTGCAAATCATGAGCAATGTCCTTGGTGCTCTTCAGCCGAAAATATAGGAATAATAGGATTTTAGCTAAAAATATAGGCATTTTATAGGAGTGCATTAAAATATAGGAATTTATTGGAATTTATAGGCGAGTCCGAACCCTGTAAATAACCAAGTCAAACTCCAAACGAGCAGAAATTAATATGAGTAGAGCTCAAAACCCCTATGCCTTCCTAAGGCCAGAACATAATTTGCACTTTACTGTAAAAAAAAACACAAATGAATGTGCATTGTCAGTTTAATACACATATGCTGATATTTCGTCCTTAAAATGTCAATAATATTCGATTTATTAAAAGTTACAAAAGTGTAAACATTTAAAAAGATTTTTTCAGTAAAGTGCAAATTATGTTTTGGCCTTGGGAAGGCATAGGGGCTTTGTCAGCTCGTTTTGAGTTGGACTTGGTTATTTATTGTAATTTCTGTTCGTTTTGGGTTTCATTTATTTATCGAGGCTGATTTGTGGCAGTTTTACGCTTGCTAGATTATTTGATTTTATTTTTGCTCATTTTTGGTTTAATAGAGTTCTTTACTTTTCTTTGAAAAACGTAATTCAGTGGAAAAAGTTTTTTAATTAATTTCTATTTGTTTTATATTGGCATAGTTTTTTCAGGGGAAAAAAATTATAGTTTAAATCTCTTCGGCTTTTCTTTAAGAATTTATAGTTTTGTCTGCTATTTGTATGCTGGAGAAAACTTTTCAACAATTTTTTAGGACAAAAAATCTATATATTCCCTTTGACAGCTTGGATTAGAAGTAGTAATAGAAGTAGCCCCAAAAGTTTGAACATAATACCGTCAGTCATTCTTGGGATATTGCTGAGATGTCTTATCGCCAATCAGCATACACACAGTGCTTTTGTATTTAATCTTAACACAACATTTAGTTTTTAAGCATAATCGGAAAATTGCATAGCTGTGGGGGGCTGACCTACGCAATAGCCATAAAGATACAGTTACAAGTCCGTTCAGCTAAGCTGAACAAAATGGCTATCTTGAATTTTGATTGGAAGTATTAGAAAAATTTTGAGCCAAAGAAGAAGGCTGATTGCCCTCCAATCACTTTTGACTCTTAAAAAGGATACTAGAATTTCAATTTCAAATCAAATTAGCGCCTTTAATATATCAATGCTTTTACTAGCCATGATAGAGCAGCGCTGCCTATGATATTACTTACATAACCTTTTAATATTGCATGCGTATAGCTTTTTCGTTGAATTAAAACTCCCACTAAACGTTTCAACTTAATGCCCTTAGTATCATTAGTTACAGTAACCGTAGTAGTATAGTGTCTTATGGCTAGTTCAAAATCTGTCACAACCCTGAAAGGTTTAACTTAATAATGTAAGCCATTATTGTGATATTGCTTTGTCATCCTATTCACAATCTACATGATCATAGTTCTTTTTGACTTAGTTCAGAATCCGCCTAAATATTCCCTGAAAGCTTCGCCCTAATACCCTTAGCTTGTGTAGTAGTAATAGTTGTAGCGGCAGTAGTAGCATTAGTAGCAGTATGCATATATTACCTTTTTTTCAACATCCCCTTCAACACAGGATAAAATTTTTAACTTAATACCATCGACTGGTCCTGAAGCATTGCTGATACGTCCTCTTGTCAACCTATGTGGGCATAGTGAGTTTCGATTTATTTCAATACAGTTAAAATACTGCCCAAAACTTTTGCCTTACTACCCTTAAGTTTATTAGTAGTAGTAGCACCAGTAGTTATAGTAGTAGCAGCAGGAATAGAGTTAATAGTAGTAGTCTTAGCTCTAGTAGCAGTAATATTAATAGTAGCAGTAGCAGTAGCTGCAGAAGTAGAAGCAGTAGTATTATGATACAAATATTGGTTTTTGGTTAGTTCAACATCCCCCACAACAAGCGTTGTAAGTGTTAATTTCACAAACAAAACTGTTCCTAAGATATTGCTGATAGGTCATTTTGACAACCTGCATACGGATGACATGTTGTCATCCTTACAAATAAAAATTTTCGGAAATATCCTCTGAAAATTTCACCTTCATACCCTTAGGTATAGGTTTAATAGTAGTCACAGCAGCAGTATAACTAGACAACATAATACAATTAACTGCTGCTATGACATGGTTGATTTGCTCTTTTGTTCATCTGTACGTTTATACACAGTTTGAGGTTTTCATCTTAATGGCCTTAGATTTGAATTCAGTTGCGATATACCCAGTAACTAAAGAGGCCGTAATAGCAGTAGTAGAGATACTAGATTTTACTGCGTCAAAAATAGTAATAGTAGTGTGCACATATAGGCATTTAGTCAACTGATCTTCCCCTTTAAACTTTCCCATAGAGTTTAAACTAAATACACAAATCAACTCTGAAATACGCAGTTTTGACAATCTAAATGCACATAGTGTCTTTTACTAGTTCGAATTTGCCATCAATATTATCTCAAATTTTAACTTCATAGATTTAGCGTTAGTAGTACTATTATCACAGTAGTTTCGGTAGTAGTAGAAACAGTTGCAGCGTTAGTGTTGTACTAGTAGTAGTAGTAGTAGCAGTATTAATAGCGGTAGTAGCATGTGCATTTGCCTTTTGGTCAGTTGACCATCGCTTTCATGATCTCCCAGAAGTTTCCCTTGACACGTTAAGCCATTCCAAAAATAATGTTGATGTGCCCTTTTGACACCCTTTTGACGCCCTTTTCACCTTAAAACTTTAACCCTTACAAGTTGTTGCAATTAAACTAGTAGTTGGAGTAGTATAGTAGCAGTAGTAGAATAAATCAAAGTAGCAGTGGTCAGAGGCACCAATTAGGAGGGGGGGCAGGCGGGGGCCATGCCCTCCTTTAGACTTTGAAAATTACCTTTCGTTTATATTTCACAGCCATTTTCTATCTTAGTTATGTGCTATATTAAACCAGCGAGACTGGATAACTGGTCGTTTTTATTTGTCACCCCAGTGCATCGTTTTGCGCAGCTATTAAATATCACTTTTACTTTTTGATGACCTTGTTTTGAAATTTTCCGTCTTTCCCACTCTTGTACCACCCTAATTCTACCATTAGGAGACAATCTTGTTTTGAAATGCCTAAGAGCGCATCTACGCCTTTTTATTACCCAATCTTCGACCGGAAATGTGATTTCTGAGTAGAGTTTATTCAAAACTAAACGTCGGTTGGTCAGTATTTCTTTATTGTTTCTTGTGAAGAGTTCGTAATCAAACTATGAGTAAAAAGCGACAACAAACTTTGGATTTTTTTACGGGGAATATGCAGAGGAAAAATGAAGAAACTGGCAATAGTGACAGCGCTCAAAGTGTCAGGTTAGTCGAAATATGTCGGGTTAGTCGAAATAAATTCCCCCACCTGTGACCGTCCTTCGAAAACAAGCGAAACAATATCTGGCTCAGGTCAACATAAAAGTTCGGTCTGCATCCCTGAACCTTTTGCGGATTCCAGTAGCAGTAGCAGTCAAGAACCTCTCTCAGATATCTCTATGACGCGTCAAGACAAACCAGCTCAACCTATTCTTGAGAGATATACGGATTCCACTTCAAAAGGTAGGAAATCCAGCGCAAATTACTACAAGACTTATGAATGGATTGAATACTAAAAAAACTTGAATTCCATGTTTTGTTTTGCTAGCCGCCATTTTTCTATGGGGACTCTAAGGGCTGGAGAAATACTTGGAAAAAGGGTTTTCATTGAGTCAGGATTTTGTAAGTGGAAAGACAGTTCTGCTCTATCAAAGCAACATGATGGTTCTGAAAGACAAAAGCATTGTATGTCAGCATGAATGGAATTTAAGACAAATAGTATTGATACTTCGAGATCTACAGCGAATGCCTTAATTCAATCCAGATCTCAAGAGGTTCAGGAAAATAGAGATAATATCAAGTACATTTTTCACGCTATTTGCTTTCTTGGCCGCCAAGGTCTTGCTTTGAGGGGTCATAACGAATCAGAAACATTTGCAAATTGGGATATTTAGGTTGAGTTGATGGAAGAAATGTCTAAAGGCAACGAAAAGCTGAAGGCCCAGTTACAGAGCGGATATGGTCAATATTGCAGTCATCAGCATAAAAATGACGCAGTTACACTGACGGGAAACGCTTTGCGCCAAGACATTATTTCAGAAGTAAAATCAGCTAATTACTTTGCTACTCTTCTCGAAGAGACAAAAGATGTTTCTAGAAAATAACAATTAGCGATCCTACTCAGGTACATATCAAATAGAAAAGTAGTGGAGCAACCAATCGGCTGCTATCACATGCACAAATTAGACGCCGAGTGCTTATCCACCTCTATTTGTGAACCTACAGAAATGTATGGTGTAGATTTGACACGATGCATTGCCCAATGTTGTGACGGTGCATCCGTTATGAGTGGGGAATATAACGGAATACAAGCAAAGTTTAGGGAGAAGGTACCTCATGCAGTTTATGTACACTGTCACGCCCACAAATTAAACTTGGTTTTGACTGACTGCCTCAAAAAATATTAGCAAACTTTCCGTATTTATCTCTGCGGTGCAAAGACTTTACGCATTTATATCATGCAGCAATACTCGACACGAGCTATTTGTGGAATCCCAGCGTATTAACGAGCAAAAAATCTTGGAGCTTGAGAGGACCGTCCAGATTCGCTAGTTTTATGCAGTCCACTCTATTTCGAAGGTGAAGGCAAGATTTGATTGCATTGTTGTTGTGCTTGCCACAGTCTCTGATAGTTCCAACGGCAAGGCAGCGTGTGAGGCTAAAGCCCTGCGAGCTGTAGGGGGTTGTATTCCCCACAGAAATAATTTGCGGACCCTTCAACTACGATGAACAAAATTGTTATCTCCAAATTTTTATAGGAGGTATTAAGGAAAATAATGAACGTGGAGTGGGGGGGGGGCTGGTTGCTTTCAAATCACTTTGATTCTTAAAAAGGGCATTATGACTTCCAGTTTCAAATCAAATGACGATCATTTGAAGTTTATACAACCGCTCATTCCATAAAAACCTCATAAACACCTAGGGCATAACTTAAAAGCCTATCCCCAGGACACTGGGAGGTTGTGTCAACCCTATAGGCATTGTTATATGTTCTTTAGACTATTTTGAGCAAAATCGCTATCTCACAATGTTAATCAGATTGATT
Organism: Artemia sp. Qi Xiang Cuo; assembly: GCF_049724085.1. Lineage (NCBI taxonomy): Eukaryota > Metazoa > Arthropoda > Branchiopoda > Anostraca > Artemiidae > Artemia > Artemia sp. Qi Xiang Cuo. Next base: position 64,929,485 of record NC_142802.1, on the reverse strand, counting down.
TGATGAAGAGGGGCGGTTGGGGGGGGGGTAGCTGTCTTCCATCACTTTTGAGTCTTAAAACGGAATTAAAATGCCCCCAGGGCATAACTTAAAACCCTTGCCCGGAGGGATGAGGGGGGGGGGGTGGACCTTTCAACTACATTGAACAAAATGGACATCTCAAAATTTTGATTGAAAGTGTTTGGGGAAATAGTGGGCGAGAGAGGGGGGTTAGTTTCCCTCCAATAATTTCCTACTATTAAAAAGGCCACTAGCTCTTTTAATTTCCAATCGAATTAGCTCTTTTCGAAGCTTCTGCAACAACTCCTTCGATACGAAGTGCCCAGGTCTAAACAAAAAAAAAAAAATACATTGTGCCGACATCTTTCTTTACTTAGGCAGCGCTATTGCGCTGCCTATGATGGTACGAAAGATAAAGATGACTCATTAAACTAAAAAATGAATAGTTTCGACATTTTTTTTCTAGCAAGAACATTTACTTCCTCCCATCTACCTTAACTCTCTACGAAGAAGCAGCCACCATCAATGTCCGTAAAACAAAAAGCCGGTCCTCCGGGAGCCTTGCATGTGTTATCAAACGATTAGCTACTCCTTTATCCCCTGTTTTATTTGTAGTATTTATAAATGTATATCTTCCCCGCGATCAGAAACGTCTAGTTTCACTTACTAGCAAAACGTCTAGCAAAAGAAGCTATTAGTTACTTAGATGAGAACACCAAAGCAACAGAGGTAAAAGCATAAAAAATTGAAATGAAGTTAATTATTCTGTTGAGAAATAATCCTCTTGTTAGCTATTACTGAAGCAATTCGTTTGGCTCTAGTAGGTAATCTAGTCCCCTGGTGATTACTGAGAATCTTAATTCCCTTATTGAATATTGGTTCACTTTTCAAAAGACTATAATAGCTTCTTTTCCCTACGTGGATCAGTAGCGACAATTGTATTTTATTAATATTGGTGGTGGTTTGCATACAGGTGAAATATCCGCGTTGTTTTAGTTTTTCATCTTTTCTCTCTACTGAAGAGTTTTTTCTTTCTTTCTTAGTTTTTTAACCCTATAATGTTTAATAGATATTGATTTGTCAATATGAATTGATCGTTTGAGTAAACAATTCTTCTGACAAACTAATTGAAAAAAAAGTTTTTTTTGTGGAGGTAAAATCCAAAGTTGAAGTTTAAAACCAACAAAAATTGTTGCTATCTGAAAAATAGGTTCAAATAGGTTGACCCGTGATACATCACCATGCTTGTAGAAATCTATGAAAACCAGCGTTTTACTGGAAACACAAAAGAACAGGATTAAGAGTAAAAACATCCTTAAACAGCTCGAGTAAAAATTCATTTTCATTAAGATTGAAAATCAGGCAAATTTTATCAGGCTAGTAGATTTTGATTGGTAGCTTAAATTTAATGAATTTTACTTTTTGGAATCACCATAAAAAGCCAATTATTTTGATGTACTAATTGTTATCATTTTTTTTTTAGTTTCGGTTGAAAATTTGCCCGGGTCGGTCCTTCTTACAATTAGTCACCACTAGCTGTTTGATAAGATTACCCTTCTGAGAAAAGCTTTTCTCATAATTCAAACTTACGTGGCATCTGCACCCTTTTACGTTATTTGGCGTTGAATGAGATTATCTTTCTGAGAAAAGTTTTTTTCTTGTACATCATACTTGTGTAGCTTTTTACCCTTGTGCGCTCTTTGGTGTCGAATGAGATTATTTTTTTTTAGAAAAGCAATTTTCGCCTATGTCACAGTTATGCGGCTTTTCACCAATGTGAAATCTCAAGTGTTGAACGAGATTAGCATTTGGATCAAAGGTTTGTTGCATATTTTGAATTGAATGGCTTTTTCCCTTTGTGGATCCTCAGATGCTTTGCCAAATTACTCATTTTCAGAGAACTTTCTGTTGCAAGTATCACAAGTATCACTTGTTTTCATGTGTCTTTTACGGTTACCATTCTTACTAAAAAGCCTCCTGACATATGTCATATGCGTAGAGCTTTCACTAGTGTGGGCTCTCAGTTGCCTCATATAATGGGTATCCCAATTAAAAGTTTTCTCACATATTTCACACTTTAATAGCTTTTCACCGGTGTGTCTTCTCATTTTTGTAATGAAAACACTATTCTATCAAAAGTTCTTTTTGCAAACATGACACTTTTATGGCTTTTTCGCTGCTGTGTGTCGATTTTTTGTGTTTAGTGAGATAATCTTATCGAGAAAAGCTCTTGTCGCAAACGCCAAACTTGTGCGGCTTTTCACCGGTGTGAATTCTCAAGTGCCAAACGAGATTACTTATCAAATTAAAATTCTTCGTGCATGTATCACACCTGTGTTGCTTTTCGCTGCCATTTCTCGTTTTTTGTGTCTAATGAGACTGTTTTCCTGAGAAAAGCTATCGCAAACGCCAAACTTCTATGGCTTTTAACCAGTGTGAATTCTCAAGTGCCGAAAGAGATTACTTATCAAATTAAAATTCTTCGTGCATATATCACACCTGTGTTGCTTTTCGCTGCCATTTCTAGTTTCTTGTGTCTAATGAGACTGTTTTTCTGAGAAAAACTATCGCAAACGCCAAACTTGTATGGCTTTTCGCCGTTGTGCGTCAGCCGGAGAAATGATCAGCTGGAAAATTTTTCAAGCAATGATGTAAACAAAGAAGTAACTCTGAAGAATGAAACACCTGGCCAAAAGGATGATAAATCTAACCATATTATTAGACACTTGATAATTCAACCTGGTATTACGTCATACAAACGCGATATATGCGAAAAAATCTTTTAGTCATCTCGTTATACATCGGAGAATTTACAACGATGAAAAGCCTTACAATTGCGACAGATGTAATAAAAGCTTTTCTCAGAGAGGTCGTCTCATTCAAGCCCAAAGATCAACGCACAACGATGGAAAGCAACACAAGTTTGACGAATGCAAAACGAGGTTTTCAAAGAATAGTAGTCTCACGAGAAAAAATAATTTGAAAAAATAATCTCATTCGACACCAAAGAGCGCACAAGGGTAAAAAGCTACACAAGTATGATGTACACGAAAAAAACTTTTCTCAGAAAGATAATCTCATTCAACGCCAAATAACGTAAAAGGGTGCAGATCCCACGTAAGTTTGAATTATGAGAAAAGCTTTTCTCAGAAGGGTAATCTTATCAAACACCTAGTGGTGACGAATTGTAAGAAGGGCCGACCCGGGCCGATTTTTAACCGAAACTAAAAAAAAATGATAACAATTAGTACATCAAAATAATTGGCTTTTAATGATGATTCCAAAAAATATAATTCGTTAAATTTAAGTTACCAATCAAAATCTACTAGCCTGAGAAAATTTGCCTGATTTTCAATCTTAATGAAAATGAATTTTTACTCGAGCTGTTTAAGGATGTTTTTACTCTTAATCCTGTTCTATCTCGTCGATTTTGTGATTTCAGTAAAACGCTGGTTTTTATAGATTTCTACAAGCATGGCAAAGTATCACGGGTCGGTTTATTTGAACCAATTTTTTAGATATATGTTGCACAAACTGCGAAGCAATAATTTTTGTTGGTTTTAAGCTTCAACTTTGGATTTTACTTCATCAATAAAACTTTTTTTTTTCAATTAGTTTGTCAGAGGAATGATTTACTCGAACAATTAATTCAAGTTGACAAATCAATATCTATTAAACGTTATAGAGTTAAAACTGATAAGTAATCGCAAGAGCATTTATCACTATTTCGTGAGTTGTATTTAATCCCCATGAACTTCTTTTGCAAAGATCAGCAAAATTCAGGGAAACAGAGTCGCGATTTTTATTCAAAACGGGCAAAAGGGGAGAGTGGGGTTGGTTCGGACACGGGGTGAGTCTGGACAAGAGCCTCTCTTCCTACAACGCCCTCTAAAATTCACCAAAAAAATACCATAGATGTGCCATCTAGTACCCTACTTGAGTATATAGTTTGGTTATCACACGTGCAATCGTTTTTGAAATATTTGAGAAAAACCGAAAAAAGGTTGGTGTGGCGTCCTGTATCTTTCTTTGTTTGTGATTTTATTTGGCCGTTATTACTAGTCATTGAATTTTGCTGACTGTTGCAGCGTTTAACTATGGCATTGCTAAGTTGTTTAAATTTTAGTTTTTGGCGGCATCTATAGTAGTTACAGCGTCAGTGAGGTTTCAGACTTTTTATCGCGGGTAGGGTTGCTTCGGACAACGGTAGTGGGGTGGATTCGGACATTGTCTGAACCCACCCCAGACACTTTTTGTGGTCAGTATTTCCAACTTTTCCTCTTTTTTTCACATCGTGTACCTGTTAATATGCAATTTATTACTTGTTACTAAAAACAGTTTCTTTCAGAATGCCTTGATCATAAAAAAATAAGCGACAAGACCCTCCCGTTAACCTAGAAAACATGAAGAAAGCAGTTGGGGCTTATCTGAAAAAGGAAGGAACATTGAGACAAATTGCAGAAAACTTCGGCATAAAGAAGTCGGCGCTACTGGGCTATGTAAGGCGCTCAAGGCCGCAGACAGGAGAAGCGAATAAAAGTGTCAACGAAAAACCTGGGCCAATACAGATAAACTTCCCGACAAGACCAAAACATAACAGGCAAGTTTTTGAAAGCGAACACGAGCGAAAACTAGCCGACTACTTTTGCACTTGTTCGAGAATGAACCATGGACTAACAACAACTCAAGCACGAAAATTTGCTTACTCTTACGCCCGTGCGAATAACATTTCTGTACCAGAAAACTGGTGTTTCAATGAAGCAGCGTAAAAGGACTGGCTTTTTGCGTTTCTGAAACGGAATTCAGACATCTCGGTGAGGAAGCCAGAAGCCACAAGTCAGGCAAGAGCCTCCCGTTTCAACAAAACTGTCGTTCAGACGTTTTTTGACAAGCTACTTGATGTCTATGGAAGGTTTGGAGCCAAACTGACGTCTGATCGCATCTGGAACATTGACGAGACAGGTATAGTCACCGTGATTCCACCACCGAAAGTCCTAGCACCAACTGGACAAAAACAGGTTGGTCAGACTGTGTCTGCAGAAAGAGGTCAAAACGTGACTGCTGTATGTTTTGCCAGTGCGTCTGGAGCGACTATTCCACCGGTCTTCATTTTTCCGCGAGTGAATTTCATACCTAGAATGACAAACGAAGGCCCCCCTGGTTGCCTTGGGCTTGCGCACCCTAGTGGTTGGGTCAACGGCGAGTTGTTCTTGGAGGCTATGCGACACTTCATGAAAATAACCAAGCCAGATGAAGAGACTCCCATCCTACTGCTCATGGACAACCATGATAGCCATCTGGATGTACGTGTGATCGAACACTGTAAGCAAAATCACGTGACACTGTTGACATTCCCACCCCACTGCTCCCACAAGCTTCAGCCACTTGACGTAGGAGTGCTTTCTCCTTTCAAGGGTGCACTGAAAGAGCGCTTCAATGAATGGCTGCAGTTGCATCCCGGACAGCGCATTTCAATTTATGAAGTAGCCTCACTCAGCAGGGTTCCGTTCCTTGAGAAGCTCAGTGCATCCAACATAGTCTCTGCGTTTCGAGCAGCTGGAATTTTTCCATTCAATCGCGATGTACTCCTAAAGGGAGCTTTTGCCCCATCCTTTGTGACGGATAGGCCGCTAGACCAAACAACCAGTTCGCAGAGCCACTCCTTGCAAGCCAACTCCGAAGCTGGACCACCAATTGCTTCTTTCATAAGGTCACCCGAAGAAGTAAAACCTTTTCCGCGAGTGGGGGCTGTTACTGTTCTGGGACTTGGGAATCGCAACAGAGGAAGAACTCTTATTCTCACTGACACCCCTGAGAAAGAAGAGATCGTAGCTAAAAAGAAAAAGAAGGCCAAGCTGACGCCATCTACAAAGAAACGTAAGAGCAGCGCAGTCCGCAAGCCTAACAAAGACGACGGAACTGATGAGGCGGAGATTCTTTCTGAACCTGTTGCCCCGAGCGACTCCTCAAGCGACGAGTCTCTTCACTGTGGAGACGTAGAAGAGGACCTTGAGCCTTTTGATATTGACCAAGCTCAAACGGATAGCTATGTTCTGGTAAAATTCAAATTTGGCAAATCGAAGAAGTCGGATATCTTCTACGTTGGCCAGATAAAAGGAAAAACTGGAAGCGATCTAAAAGTCTTGTTCCTTCGCAGAAATGGAGCACGGTTCATTTTTACGGATATTGTGGACAAAGCCTTCGTCTCTTCAAACGACATTGTTCTTTCTCTTCCATGACCAACTGCCACTGGAGGGACTGAACGGACAAAGCGAGGACTCACTTTTCAATGTGATCTCAGCAGCTACAACGTGAGATAGAGCTCCTGTGAGCTTCGGTTCTAGTTACTTGATTTTTTTTCTTCAACTTTCATTTTACTTGTTTTACTTTTATACATATTCAACTTTTCAGTAAATGGCGTTTTTTTCTTTAATCTGTGAAGTTGCCAAACCCATATTACTGCTGTCCGAAGTAACCCCACACATTGTCTGAACCCACCCCACACCGTGGGGTAACTTCGGACAATTATTTTTTTTTTATTGTTGGATTTTTTTTTGTCTAAAGACGAGAGATAAAAGTCTACCAAAATTCCTGACAAATCTTGGACACAATATCTTTCTTTTAAGATGAAAACGGAAGATGGATACTGATTTGGACAGAAGCTGCACCCAACCCAACAATTTTGTCCGAACCAACCCCACCCTCCCCTAGACTTGACAATTTTCTTTGAAATGAATCATCTGTCAAGATCTTAAAACCTTTATTTCCATATGATCACTCTTGCGAAAAAAAAGAAATAATAATGAGAAATCACTTCTTCCCTTTAAAAAAGTGATTTACTTTGTAACTGGAGATGTTGGACTGGATTTGTTCTATGAGGAATTTTCAACCATGGGCATTTGGCAAAAAGTTCTTGCCATCAATTGCCTCTGAAACAAATGAAAACTAGGTGCCACATGCTGCTCCACATGGCATCTTTAAGCCATACAAATCTTTAAGCGAAAGAGGTTTCTGTGAGACTATCAGTAAACAGCGACTTGCAATTCAGTTTTTTTTTTTACCGATTGCTTCTGAAATGGGTGAGAATCAGATTTGGGTGAGCAATGGGTGAGCATTTGGCAAAAACTTCTTGCAATCAATTGCTTCTGAAATAAATGAAAACTAGGTGCCACATGCTGCTCCACATGGCAACTTTAAGCCATACAAATCTTTAAGCGAAAGAGGTTTCTGTGAGACTATCAGTAAACAGCGACTTGTAATTCAGTTTTATTTTTAACCGATTGCTTCTGAAATGAGTGACAATCAGATTTGGGTGAGCAATGGGTGAGCATTTGGCAAAAAGTTCTTGCCATCAATTGCCTCTGAAACAAATGAAAACTAGGTGCCACATGCTGCTCCACATGGCAACTTTAAGCCATACAAATCTTTAAGCGAAAGAGGTTTCTGTGAGACTATCAGTAAACAGCGACTTGCAATTCAGTTTTTTTTTACCGATTGCTTCTGAAATGGGTGAGAATCAGATTTGGGTGAGCAATGGGTGAGCATTTGGCAAAAACTTCTTGCAATCAATTGCTTCTGAAATAAATGAAAACTAGGTGCCACATGCTGCTCCACATGGCAACTTATTGCTTCTGGAATATCTGAGAATTAAACGTAACATGCGGCTCCACATGTCCACTTAAAGTCACACCGCTCTTAAGGCGACTGAGGTTTCTATGAGACTGTCAGTAATCAATGAAATCCAGTTCAATTTTGTGTAACTGATTGCTTCTAAAATGGGTCAGGATTAGATCGATCATGCAGCTCCGTATGGCAACTGACCAATGACAGAAGCAGTTTAATGGATGCTCCTCCCTTCAAGTTTCTAAAATGACGCAATCCAAGGTAGGACACACGATTATCGGAACTCAGTTTTTTTGTTATAAGTAATTAATAGTTAAATTTAAAGTGATCAAACAAACATCATAATTTTGCTTATGGTTTCTTGTCATTTTTATGGTTAATGGTGCTCATGTTTATCAAACAAACATAGACACAAAACCTCACAAAGACACAAAATCTAGAAAAAAAGAAGCATAAAAATGCTTGAAGCGTTGTCTATTCAGATTTAATTAAGTCTCAATCGGAAGTTATTCTGTTCAATTTTAGAATAAATTTAATTAAATATGTTTACCTTTCAATTTTAATCACCATATTCATTCCTACACTTAATTAGCAATGCTTGATTAGATCAAAATTAAATTCATTTACACTGAATAATTGTCAATAGCTATTCTTTTTTAATTGTTTTAGGGAATTATATACTTTAATTCAATTTAATATTTTTTATCCTTCATTGATATTTTATGATTCTATTAAGAATCGTTCTAAAATTCTTACGAACCATGTAAAATATCCCTTTGTTGTCATGAGTCCATGCAATTGAGGAAAACTTCACTTTTTCTAGTACTTCTTGGTAATCTTCTCCTACAAAAATAAAACTAATTTAAAAAAATAAATTTAAAAATAATTTAAAAATAAAAATAAAAAATTTAAATTAATTTAAAAATTAAATTAATTTTTTAAAAATTTAAAAATAAAATTTAATTTAAAAATAAAATTTAAAATTCTAATTTAAAAATAAAAAATAATAAAAATAAGGACCATAGACAAAAGATTTCACTAATACTGCGATGTAGCTGGTGTTAATTTTACCCAACCAGATTTTTCACATAATTTTCTGAATGGCTGAAAAATTCTACGACAAATCCTGATTAACTCAAATCAGCGACAGCTAAACTTCGGTCTTAGTAAGAATCTCAGTCTGAATGAGCCGAAAATGAAATTGCAAAGAAAGGAATCTTGAGAAAAGATTTTCTTTCTATGATTTATCATGCTGGGCATGTTTGGCTTTAGTTCTTTTATTAATGAAGTTTAACAAACAATGCATTAATGAGAACATAAGGTATTACTTTTGATAATTCAAAACGACACACAAGCCTGGCAGAAAAAAAAATGCAACTGAAATGATTGTGAGGAACTTGTCTTATTTTTTGGCATTGCTATAGATAATTACAACCATTTTCCAACATGCCAGTTTTTCTTAAAGAAGTCAATTTTGATTTCAAACAATTAACTGAAAAAGAAACTTCCACTTAAAGAGAACTTTTTCAAAGAACAGTAAAGACCCATATTAAAACTTAAACAGAGGATAAATAAAGTCTCATAGTAATTCAAACTTTAATTGACCCGAAATTAATATCAATGAATAAACTATCTAAAACCAACCGAAATTAATGTGTGTGTGAACAATTATCAATAAATAATTTAATCAAACATAAATATAACAGATACTGATACAAAAAAATAAACAAACCCTAAAACGAGCAAAATTAAAAAGAATATTCAAGTCAAACTTGAAACAAACAGAAATTGCTAAGAAAAGGAGTACGATTATTATCCCCACTTTTGAAATCGGAGAGAAATACCCCAAAACTAAAGGAATCTTGGTGGATCACCCAATCAGATTCAGCGTACCCAAGAATCCTACTGTAGAAGTTTCAGGCTCCTATATACAAAAATGTGGAATTTGCTATTTTTGCAAGAAGACAGATCACGGATGCATTTTTATTTGTGTTTTTTTTTTTTTTTTTTTTTTTTTTCCCAGGGGTAATCGTATTGAAATAATTGTCCTAGAAGATCCAAAGGGGGCGCATTTGAACTGAAATTCAAAGTTCTAGTGCCCTTTTTAAGTGACAAAAAAGATTGGAAGGCAACTGGCCCCTCTCCCATGCCCACTTATTCCCCCAAGTTATTTGATTAAAATTTTAAGATGTATAAGATGTAAGAGTTATCTGATCAAATTTTGAAGCCATTTTGTTCAGTATGATTGAAAGACCAAATAAATATGTCCTTAGGGGTAAAATGATCCCCCATAGTCTGTGGGAACAGACCTGTAAGTTTCGAAATTTGCCCATTGTTTACCAGTAGTATTTGTTATTGGCAAGTGTACAGACATTTATCTGGAGGGGAGAGTTGTGCTTGGGGCGGATTTCCATCGGGAGAATCTTCCTTGGGGAGGAAAATTTAGGGGGGGGGGGAATGAATTTTCCAGGAAAAATTTTACACTTCGGGGATTTGACAGAATTGCTATACGAAATTCTTGTTAATTGTCTTACATTATCTTTGTCAACTCAATTGTGTATGTGGAGATTTTCCGGGGGAATTATCGGGGGGCTATTTTCCACGTGTTTTGATTTCCAAAAAAATTCTACGGAAGGAGGCATTTCTGGAGTGATCACTGGAAGCCGAATTTGAAAGTAAATTAGTTGAAAAACGTACAGAAATTAAATAAAAAAAAACTATTTTTTAACTGAAAGTGAGGAGCGGCATTAAAACTTCAACAAACAGAAATTATTCCGTATATGAAAGGGGCCGTCCCCTCCTCAATGCCTCGCTCTTTATTCTAAAGTTTTTCATTACTATAAGAAGTAGAGTTTTGACAAAAAGTTATAATTTAACATAAAATGACAAAGTGTTATAATTTAAGGTATAATTATCTTACTCCGAGTCAACTCTCTTCAATTAACAACAATTCTTTTTCTTTTGTACGAATAAGTTTAGCAAATTCATTTATCTTTAAAGAAATTTCATAAAAAGTAATAAACATAACGGTTATTCTTAGACAAGCAGAAAAATGTTGAGTAAGGGAGTACACATTAAATAAAAAACAACGAAAGATAGTAAAGAAAAACGTAGCGATATAAACGAAGAAGAAAGAGATATGACAAAGAGATGAATGTGCGATAGGAGATAGCAAGGGGAGTTGTGGGAAGAAAGAGAAATTCATTAGTAAAAGGCATATCTTGCTTTCAAACTCCTTAAAAAAGTGTATGAGAGAGAGAGAGACCGGGGGAAGAGATACAGAGAGCGGGGGAAAGGAGATGGAGAGAAAGAGGGAGAAGAGAGAAAGAGAGGGGAGAGTGAGAGGGGGCGAGAGAGATAGAGGGGAGAGAGAGATAGAGAGAGAGAGAGAGAGAGAGAGAGAGAGAGAGAGGGAGAGAGAGAGAGAGGGAGTGACGGAGAGAGAAAGCAAGAGAGAGAGAGGACAGCGAGAGAGAGGACAGTGAGAGAGAGAGGACAGAGAGAGACAGAGAAAGAGAGAAGAGAGAGAGAGAGAGAGAGAGAGGGGGGGGAGGGGAGAGAGCAAGCAAGAGAGAGAAAGAGAGAGAGAAACAGAGAGAGAGAGGACAGAGAGAAGGAGGGAGAGAGAGAGGAGAGAGAGAGGGGGGAGAGAAAGAATGAGAGAGGAAGACAGAGAGAGAAAGAAAGAGAGAGAGAGAGAGAGGGGGAGAGTGACAGCAAAACAGAGAGGAGAAAAAACAGAGAAGACAGATAGAGCGAGAGAGTTCAATCTCGGCTCAGAGTTCACACTTCACGCTTACCCGTTGCAACATTTTTGAACTTTATTTGCTGCCAGTCAGAGCCAGCGTGACTTAAAGCGTAGGCAAAGATCTGACCATCTTCTGAAAAAGCTTTGTTAGTCAGGGCGATAGTTCCATCTTCTGAGAAAGTGTTCGGATCAAGAAAAATAGATGGCTCGCTATCCAAAGAATCTCGAACGTATGTGACGCTGAAATAATCGATCAATTCAAATTGCATTGTATAAATAATAAATTGCAATTTACATCAAAGGAATAATAAATAATAAAAAGGGAGCTCGTTTTCAGAATGAACTAAAATGTAGAGAATAATTTTGTTTCGACAATTTATGATGACACGGGAAAATATGAGGGGAGGGGGACAGAACGGATTGGCCCTTACATAAAATTAATTTTAAAAACTTTCCGAAACAAATGCCAAAATTACTACAACAGGAGTTTCACAACTGCCTCTTTGCCCCTCCCCGACATGAAAATCTAATAAACCATTGCGTCATCTACGTTTTATTGAAAACTATATGTATTTTGAACATTGTGTTTTAATTTTTTTAGATATAGACAAAAAAACAACAAAATCTCCTTAAAAATCAAGATGAGTAAAAGAAAACTAATGGAAGTAAACGGAAAATTTAATATATCACGATATTTTTGTTATAATTAAAAATATATAACTTTTTTTATTGATTTTTTTTCTTTTTTTCAACGCTATAAATACAGAAAATATGTTTATATATTTTGTTTCTAGTAAAGTGCAAATGACTCATAAGGCCTTAGAACGTTTAAGGTTTGGGTAACAGTCAAACTCCTGTTCATAGCAATTTTTGTTCGTTTTCAATTGGACTTGAATGTTCAATGTAATTTTTACTCTCTTTCTAGGATTGATTTATTCGTCTGACTGATTATCAGTATCTGTTAACTTTATGTTTGCAAAGATCATTTATTCTAATTTCTGTTCGTTTTGGGTTTCATTTATTCTTTGATAGTAATTTCTGGTCGTTCTAAGCTGGAATTATTGAGGAACTTTATTACTGCTGGTCTTAAGTTTAACATGGCTCTTGACTAAAAACTTCTTTTTCGGAAAGTTTTTTTTTCCAATTAATTTCTTTTCTTTTTTAATTGCCAAAGTTTTATTATTGGTTAATATAATAAATAATGTTATAGTTTTACAGGAAACATCATATTCTAATTTAAGTCTGAAATGGCAAAAGGGGACTTGAGTGTAGCCTTTGTCATTTGCAAATGAGATATTGCTGATACGCCCTTTTGAATACTGGGATACATATAGCATCTTCTGATCAAGTTCAACACCTTTAGCATTCTCTGAAAATTTCAAATTCTACCCTTTAATGCTCCTGAAGCATCGCACACACCGCTTATTTTAACAAGTTAGATGTATGTAATATTTTTTTTTCCTTTAGTTAAACATCCTCTGCAAGTTTCAACTAAATTCCATTAGCTGATCCTGAGATATTTCACATATGGCCCCATTGACAACCAAGATGCAAATAGGGTCTTTTCATTTAGTTTAATTTTCCCCTCAACATTCCCTAAAAGTTTCTACTAAATCCCATTAATCGTTCTTGAGATGTACAAAACGCAGTCTACATTAGACTGCGGCTAAGATTACTTGTGACAGTGACTAATTTTATCTTTGACTACTTTCGGCTACGACTATTTGTGACAGCGACTACTCGTGACTGTGAATGCAACTACTTTGACTGGGACGAATTTTATTTGTGACTACTTTCAGAAATGTTGAGGGGAATAGGCCTAGTGAACACAATTAAACCACAATATATGCCTGCTTGCTGTCAAAAAGGTGTGTCAGCAATATCTTAGGGACGGCTGAAGGTATTAATTTGAAACCTTCAGGGCTTATGGACGGGGATGTTCGAAAATAATTGGAGGGCAACCAACTCCTCCACCACTTGCCGTATTTAGATGACTCCTCCCCAGCACTGATCGAAATTATTGAAAAAAAACTATTTTTTTCAAAAGATGTAATAACTAGGCCTCAGGATATGCCATGCCCCATACAGTCCTTTGGGCAGTGGTTGTGAACTTTGTAATTTGCCCATTGTTTGCATGATTGATTTATCACTGGGAAAGAGGGAATGTTTGATCCTGGGTGTGTCCGAAAAACCTAAGTGTATTAAGGTGAAATTTCAGGGAAAGTTGAGGGGGATACGGAACTTAATCAGAAGACACTGTGTATTCATACTATCTAAAGGGCGCATCTGCAATATCCTAGGAATCGCTAAGGGTATTAATTTGGAACTTTCAGGTGGACTACTACTACTGCTAGTGCAGCTGCAACTACTTGCGACTGCGACTTCTTGTGACTACGTTTAATTGCGATTGTGACTGTGACCATTTCGACTACTTTCAGGAAATGTTGAAGATAGGTTGACCAAAATCAAAACTCACTATCTGCATACTAGCTGTCAAAAGGATTAATCAGCAATATCTCAGGAACGGCTGAGGGTGTTAAATTGAAACTTTTAAAGCATGTTGAAGAATGCTTGAAATTTTTGGGGAATGCTAAAGGGGTACTGAAATAAATCAAAAGACACTGCGTGCATCCGGGCTAATAAGGGCGTATGTACACAAAATTTGCACTTCACTGAAAAAATATAAATGTTTTTACTTTTATAACTTTAATTAATCAAATAATATAAACATTTTGATTACTAAATAACAGTATATGTATATTAAACTGACAATGCACATTCATTTGTATTTTTAATAAAGTGCAAGTTTTGTTCTGGCCTTGGGAAGGCACAGGGATTTTGCGCCCTACTTTTGTTAATTTCTACTCGTTTTGAGTTTGATTTGGTGAATTATTGTAATTTCTGTTCGTTTTGGGTTTCATTTATTTATCGATGCTGATTTGTGGTAGTTTCACGCTTAGTAGATTATTTGATTTTATTTTTGTTAATTTTTTGTTTAATGGAGTTCTTTACTTTTCTTTGAAAAAATGATTTTGTGGAAAGAGTTTTTTAAATTAATTTCTGTTCGTTTTATATAGACATAGTTTTTTCAGGGAAAAAGAAAATAATACCTTAAATCTTTTCGTTTTTTAAGACCATAGTTTGGCCTGCAAAATTTTGATTGGATGTGTTTTGGAAAATGGTGGGCGCGAGAAGGGCCCACCTGTCAACTACCACCTTTCAACTATTAAAAAAGGCACTAGCCCTTTCAATTTCCAACTGAATGAGCCCTTTTGAAGTTTCTACGACAACGCTTTCAATAAAAACTTTATATTACCCCAGGGCATAACTTATAACCCTTGCCCTGAGGGCAATGGGTGGAGGGGTTGTCATCCTTAAAGACCTAATTTCCAAAACTTTCAACTACATTGAGTAAAGTGGCTATCTACAAATTTGGATTGGATGTGTTTGGGGAATAGGTGGGCGTGAGAGGGGGGTCACTTACCCTCCAACCACTTTTGAATATTAAAAAGAGTATTGTCCCTTTGATTTTGAAATCGAATGAGCCCTTTTTTAAGTTTCTACGACCAATAATTCAAAAAAACCTTGAATACCTCCCGGGCATACCTTATAATCTTTGTCCTGAGGGCTGTGGGGCAGTGTCCTCCTCAAAGTTATATTTTCTATCTGGAAATCAAGTACGCTGAGTATCCTCCTCAAAAATATATTTTCTATCTGGAAATCAACTATGCTGAATATAATGGCTATCTCAAAAATTTTATTGGATGTGTTTGGGGAAAAGGTGGGCGTGAGAAGGGGGTTAGTTGCCCTGAAATCACTTTCGACTATTAAAAAGAATACTATTCTCTTGAACTTCATACTGAATTAGCCCTTTTTCAAGTTCCCACAGCAACGCATTCAATAAAAACCTGATATGCCCCCAGGGCATTATTTAAAATCCAAGTCCAGAAAGATGTGCGGGAATTTCTCTCTCAAAAATACATTTACCATCTGGAAATCAAGTACGCTGAACAAAATGGCTATCGAAAAATTTTGATTGGATGTGTTTGGGGTAATGATGGGCGTGGGGAGGCACTCAGGGGCACTAGAAATCTCAATTTCCAATCGAATGAACCCCTTTTGAAGTTTCTACGACGACCCCTTCCATATGAAGTGCCCTCTAAAGGAAAAAAAAAACATAGTAAATTGTGCCAACATCGTTCTTATATGCCCTCAGGGCATAACTTAAAACCCTTGCCCCGAAGGTTGTCGGGGAGTATCCTCCTCAAAAACATATTTTCTATCTAGAAATCAACTACGCTGAACAAAATCGCTATCTTAAAATTTTAATTGGATGTGTTTGGGGGAATGATGGGCGTGGGGGGGGCTAGTTGCCAAACAATCTCTTTCGACTATTAAAAAGGGTACTAGTCCTTCGAATTTCCTATCGAATGAGCCTGTTTTGAAGTTTCTACGACAACGCCTTCTATAAAAATTTTATATGCCCTCAGGGCATAACTTAAAACCCTTGCCCTGAGGGTTGTGGGGGAGTGTTCTCCTCAAGAAGATATTTTCTATCTGGAAATCAACTACGCTGAACAAAATGGCTATGTCAAAATTTTGATTGGATGTGTTTGGGGGAATGATGGGCGTGGGGGAGGGGGCTAGTTGCCCTCCCATTTGCTTTCGACTATTAAAAAGGGCACTAGCCCTTTGAATTTCCAATCGAATGAGCTTTTTTAGAAGTTTCTACGACAACACCTTCTTTAAAAACCTTATATGCCCTCAGGGTATAACTTGAAACCCTTGCCCTGAGGGTAGTGGGGGTGGTCCTCCTCAAAAACATTTTTTCTATCTGTAAATCAACTACGCTGAACAAAATGGCTATCTCAAAATTTGATTGGAGGTGTTTGGGGAATAATGGGCGTGGGGGGGGGGGCTAATTGCCCTCCGATCACTTTCAACTATTAAAATGGTACTAGCCCTTTGAATTTCCAATCGAATGAGCTTTTTTAGAAGTTTCTACGACAACACCTTCTTTAAAACCCTTATATGCCCCCAGGGCATAACTTAAAACCCTTGCCCTGAGGGCTGTGGGGGGTGTCCTTCTCAAAAACACATTTTCTAGCTGGAAATCAACTACCCTGAACAAAATGGCTATCTCAAAATTTTGATTGGATGTGTTTGGGGAAATGATGGGCTTGGGGCGGCTAGTTGCCCTACAATACCTTTCGACTTTTAAAAAGGGCACTAGCCCTTTGAATTTCCAATCGAATGAGCCTTTTTTGAAGTTTCTACGACAACGCCTTCTATAAAAACCTTATATGCCCCCAGGGCGTAACTTAAAACCCTTGCACCGAGGGTAGTGGGGGAGTGTCCTCCTCAAAATATATTTTCTATCTGGAAATCAGCTACGCTGAACAAAATAGATATCTCACAATTTTTATTGGATGTGTTTGGGGGAATAATAGGCGTGGGGGGGAAGGGGGATAGTTGCCCTCCAATCACTTTCGACTATTAAAAAGGGTACTAGCCCTTCGAATTCCAATCGAATGAGCCTGTTTTGAAGTTTCTACGACAACGCCTTCTATGAAAATTTTACATGCCCCCGGGGAATTACTTAGAACCCTTGCCCAGAGGGTTGTGGGGGAGTGTCCTCCTCAAAAAGATATTTTCTATCTGGAAATAAACTACGCTGATCAAAATGGCTATGTCAAAATTTTGATTGGATGTGTTTGAGGGAATGATGGGCGTGGGTGAGGGGATTAGTTGCCCTCCCATCACTTTCGACTATTAAAAAGGACACTAGCCCTTTGAATTTCCAATCGAATGAGCTTTTTTAAGAAGTTTCTACGACAACGCCTTCTTTAAAAACCTTATATGCCCTCAGGGTATAACTTAAAACCCTTGCCCTGAGGGTAGTGGGGGTGTGTCCTCTTCAAAAACATATTTTATATCTGGAAATCAACTACGCTGAACAAAATGGTTATCTCAAAATTTGATTGGAGGTGTTTGGGAAATAATGGGCGTGGGGGTGGGGCTAGTTACCCTCCAATCACTTTCGACTATTAAAAAGGGTACTAGTCCTTTGAATTTCCAATCGAATGAGCTTTTTTAGAAGTTTCTACGACAAAACCTTCTTAAAAAACCTTATATGCCCCCAGGGCATAACTTAAAACCCTTGCCCTGAGGGCTGTGGGGGAGTGACCTCCTCAAAAACATATTTTCTATCTGGAAATCAACGACGCTGAACAAAATGGCTATCTCAAAATTTTGATTGGAGGTGGTTGGGGAAAAGATGGGCGTGGGGGGGGGGGGCTAGTTTCCCTCCAATCACTTTCGACTATTAAAAAGGGTACTAGCCCTTTGAATTTCCGATAGAATGAGCCTTTTTTGAAGTTTCTACGACAACGCCTTCTATAAAAACCTTATATGCCCCCTGGGTATAACTTAAAACCCTTGCCCTAAGGGTTGTGGGAGAGTTTCCACCTCAAATAAGTATCTTCCAACTGAAAATCAACTACGATGAACAAAATGGCTATCTAAAATTTGGGTTGGATTTGTTTGAGGAACGAATGGGCGTGGGGGGGGGCTCGTTGCCCTCCAATCACTTTTGACTATTAAAAAGGGCACTAGCCCTTTAAATTTCCAATCGAATGAGCCTGTTTTGAAGTTTCAACGACAACGCCTTCTATAAAAACCTTATATACCCCAGGGCATAACTTAAAACTCTTGCCCTGAGGGTTGTGGGGGAGTGTCCTTCTCAAAAACATATTTTCTATCTGGAAATCTACTACGCTGAACAAAATGGCTATCTCCAAATTTTGATTGGATGTGTTTGGGGGAGTCATGGGCTTAGGGGGCTTGCTAACTTTCAATCACTTCTGTCTATTAAAAAGGATGCTAGAGTTCTCAATTTTGGAGTAACTGAGCTCCTTTTGAAATTTCTACGACAACTTCTTCCATATGAAGTGCCCTCTAAACGAAAAAAATAGTACATAGTACATTGTGCCAACATCGTTCTTATATGCCCTCAGGGCATAACTTATAACCCCTGTCCCGAAGGTTGTGGGGGAGTATCCTCCTTAAAAACATATTTTCTATCTGAAAATCAACTACGCTGGACAAAATCGCTACCTCACAATTTTGATTGATGTGTTTGGGGAAATGATGGGCGTGGGGAGAGGGGGGCTAGTTGCCCTTCAATCATTTTCAAATATTAAAAAAGGTACGAGCCACTCCAATTTCCAATCGAATGAACCTTTTTTGAAGTTTCTACAACAACACCTTCTATAAAAACCTTGCATGCCGCCAGGGCATAACTTAGAACCCTTGCCCTGAGGGTTTTGAGGGAGTGTCCTCCTTAAGAACATATTTTCTATCTGGAAATCAACTACGCTGAACAAAACAGCTATCTCAAAATTTTGATTGGATGTGTTTGGGGGAATGATGGGCGTGGGGGGGGGGCTAGTTGCCCTCCAATCATTTTCGACTATTAAAAATGGGGTACTAGCCCTTCGAAATTCCTATCGAATGAGCCTGGTTTGAAGTTTCTACGACAACACCTTCTATAAAAACCTTATATACCCCCAGGGCATAAGTTAAAACCCTTGCCCCGAGGGTTGTGGGGGAGTGTCCTCCTCAAAAACATATTTTCTATCTGGAAATCAACTACGCTGAACAAAATGGCTATCTCAAACTTTTGATTGGATGTGTTTGGGGTAATGATAGGCGTGGGGGGGGGATAGTTGCCCTCCAATCACTTTCGACTACTAAAACAGGCACTAGCCCTTTGAATTTAAAATCGAATGAGCCTTTTTCTACGACAACGCCTTTTATAAAAACCTTATATGCCCCAAGGGCATAACTTAAAACCCTTGCCCTGGGGGTAGTGGGGGTCTGTCCTCCTCAAAAACATATTTTCTATCTGGAAATCAACTACGTTGAACAAAATGGCTATCTCAAAATTTTGATTGGATGTGTTTGGGGGAATAATGGGCGTGAGGGGGGGGGCTAGTTGCCCTCCAATCACTTTCAACTATTAAAGCAGGCACTAGCCCTTTGATTTTAAAATCGAATGAGCCTTTTTCTACGACAACGCCTTCTATAAAAACCTTATATGCCCCAAGGGCATAACTTAAAACCCTTGCCCTGGGGGTAGTGGGGGTCTGTCCTCCTCAAGAACATATTTTCTATCTGGAAATCAACTACGTTGAACAAAATGGCTATCTCAAAATATTGATTGGATGTGTTTGGTGGAATAATGGGCGTGAGGGGGGGGGCTAGTTCCCCTCCAATCACTTTCGACTATTAAAAAGGGAACTAGCCCTTCGAATTTCCAATCGAATGAGCCTGTTTTGAAGTTTCTAGAACAACGCCTTCTATAAAACCTTATATGCCCCCAGGGCATAACTTAAAACCCTTGCTTTGAGGGTTTTGGGGGAGTATCCTCCTCAGAAATGCATTTTTTATCGTAAAACTCACTACGCTAAACAATATAACTATCTCACAATTTTTAACCGATATGCTTTGGCAAATGATGGGCGTGGGGGGGGGGGGGCGAGTTTCCGGCCAATACTTTACAACTCTTAAAGAGGGCACTAGAACTCTTAATTTCCAATCGAATGAGCCCCTTTTTGAAGTTTCTACGATGACCTCTTCCATTTGAAGTGCCCTCTAAAGGAAAAAAATAATGCATAGTACAGTGTGCCAACATCGTTCTTATATGCCGTCAGGGCATAACTTAAAACCCTTACCCCGAGGTTGGTGGGGGAGTGTCCTCATCAAAAACATATTTTCTACCAGGAAATGAACTAAGATGAACAACATGGTTATCCTAAAATTTTGATTGGTTGTGTTTGGGGGAATGATGGGCGTGGGGGGGGGGGGGCTAGTTGCCCTCCAATCACTTTCGACTATTAAAAAGGGCACTGGCCCTTTGAATTTCCGATCGAATGAGCCTATATTGAAGTTTCTAAGACAATGCCTTGTATAAAAACCTTATATGCCCCCAGGGCATAAATTAAAACCCTTGTCCCGAGGGTTGTTGGGGAGTGTCCTCCTCTAAAACATATTTTCTATCCGGAAATCAACTACTCTCAACAAAATGGATATCTAAAATTTTTATTGGATGTGTTTGGGGGTAATGGGCGTGGGGGGGGGGGGCTAGTTGCCCTCCAATCACTTTCGACTATTAAAAAGAGTACTAGCCCTTCGAATTTACAATCGAATTAGCCTGTTTTGAAGTTTCTACGACAAGGCCTTCTATAAAAACCTTATATGCCCCCAGGGCATAACTTAAAACTCTTGCCCCGAGGGTTGTGGGGGAATATCCATCTCAAAAATATATTTTCTATCTGGAAATCAACCACGCTGAACAAAATGGCTATCTCAAAATTGTTATTGGATGTGTTTGGGGGAATAATGGGCGTGGGGGGGGGCTTGTTGCCCTCCAATCACTTCCGACTATTAAAAAGGGCACTAGAACTCTTAATTTCCAATTGAATGAGCCCCTTTTGAAGTTTCTACGACGACCCCTTCCATATGAAGTGCCCTCTAAAGGAAAAAATAATACATAGTACATTGTGCCAACATCGTTCTTATATGCCCTCAGGGCATAACTTTCAACCTGTCCCGAAGGTTGTGGGGGAGTATCCTCCTTAAAAACATATTTTCTATCTGGAAATCAACTACGCTGAACATAATCGCTACCTCACAATTTTGATTGATGTGTTTGGGGGAATGCCGGGCGTGGGGGGAGGGGGGCTAGTTGCCCTCCAATCTCTTTCGAGTCTTAAAAATGGCACTAGCAACTCCAATTTCCAATCAAATGAGCCCTTTTTGAAGTTTCTACGACAACACCTTCTATAAAAACCTTGTATGCCCTCAGGGCATTACTTAAAACCCTTGCCCTGAGGGTTGAGTGGAGTGTCCTCCTTAAAAACATATTTTCTATCTGGAAATCAACTACGCTGAACAAAACATATATCTCAAAATTTTGATTGGAGGTGTTTTAAAAAGGTATTAAAAAGGGCACTAGAACTCTTAATTTCCAATTGAATGAGCCCCTTTTGAAATTTCTACGACGACCCCTTCCATATGAAGTGCCCTCTAAAGGAAAAAAATAATACATAGTACATTGTGCCAACATCGTTCTTATACGTATGCCCTCAGGGCATAACTTATAACCCCTGTCCCGAAGGTTGTGGGGGAGAATCCTCCTTAAAAAAATATTTTCTATCTGGAAATCAACTACGCTGAACAAAATCGCAACCTCACAATTTTGATTGATGTGTTTGGGGGAATGACGGGGGGGGGGGGAGGGGGGCTAGTTGCCCTCCAATCAATTTCGACTCTTAAACATGGCACTAGCAACTCTAATTTCCAATCAAATGAGCCCTTTTCGAAGTTTCTACGACAACGCCTTCTTTAAAAATCTTGTATGCCCTCAGGGCATAACTTAAAACCCTTGCCCTGAGGGTTGAGGGGAGTGTCCTCCTCGAAAACATATTTTCTATCTGGAAATCAACTACGCTGAACAAAACAGCTATCACAAAATTTTGATGGGATGTGTTTGGGGTAATGAGGGGGGTGGGGGGGGGGGGCTAGTTGCCCTCCAATCACTTTCGACTATTAAAAAGGGTACTAACCCTTCGAATTTCCAATCGAATGAGCCTGGTTAGAAGTTACTAAAACAACACCTTCTACAAGAACCTTAGATAATCTCAGGTCTGAAATTTCAACAAGTGTCCCGGGGGTTGCGGTTGAGTGTCCTCATCAAAAAGCAATTTTCTATCTGTGAATCAACTATGCTGAAAAAAATGGCTATCTGAAAATTTTGATGGGATGGGTTTGGGGAAATGATGGGCGTGGGGGGGGGAGGGGGGTAGTTGCCTTCCAATCACTTTCGACTATTAGAAAAGGCACTAGCCCTTTGAATTTAAAATCGAATGAGCCTTTTTCTACGACAACGCCTTTTATAAAAACCTTATATGCCCCAAGGGCATAACTTAAAACCCTTGCCCTGGGGGTAGTGGGGGTCTGTCCTCCTCAAAAACACATTTTCTATCTGGAAATCAACTACGTTGAACAAAATAGCTATGTAAAAATATTGAGTGTATGTGTTTGGTGGAATACTGGGCGTGAGGGGGGGGCTACTTGCCCTCCAATCACTTTCGAATATTAAAAGGGGTAATATCCATTCGAATTTCTAATCGAACAAACCTTCTTTGAATTTTATACAATGACGCCTTATATAAAACCTTATATGCTCCCAGGGTATAACTTAAAACCCTTACCCCGTGGGTTGCGGGGGAATGCCCTCGTCAAAAACATATTTTCTATATGGAAATTAACTACGTTGAACAATCGGGCTATCTCAAAATTTTTATTGGATATGTTTCGGGGAACGATGGGCGTGGGGGGGGGGGGAGGGGCTAGTTGCCCTCCAATCACTTTCGACTATTAAAAAGGGCACTAGAACTCTTAATTTCCAATCGAATGAGCTCCTTTTGAAGTTTCTACGACGACCTCTTCCATATGAAGCGCCCTCTAAAGGAAAAAAATAATGCATAGTGCATTGTGCCAACATCGTTCTTATATGCCCTTAGGGCAAAACTTAAAACCCTTGCCCTGAGGGTTGTGGGAGTGTGTCCTCCTCAAAAACATATTTTCTATCTGGAAAACAACTACGCTGAACAAAATGGCTATCTCAAAATTTTGATTGGATGTGTTTGGGGGAATGATGGGTGTGGGGGGGGGGCTAGTTACCCTCCAATCACTTTCGACTATTAAAAAGGGCACTAGCCCTTCGAATTTTCTATCGAATGAGCCTGTTTTGAAGTTCCTACGACACCGCCTTCTATAAAAACCTTATATGCCCCCAGAGCAGAACTTACAACCCTAGATCCGATGCTAGTGGGGGAGCGTCCTCCTCAAAGAGATATTTTCAATGTGGAAATCATCTATGCTGAACAAAATATCTATCTTCAACTTTTTATTGGAGGTGTTTGGGAAAATGATGGGCGTGGGGGGGTGGCTAGTTACCCTCCAATCACTTTCGACTATTAAAAAGGGTACTAGCCACCCCAATTTCCAATTGAATGAGCCCTTTTCGAAGTTTCTACGACAACTCCTTCGATACGAAGTGCCTGTCGGAGAAAAAAAAACATTGTGGTCACGCCGTTCTTTACTTATGCAGCGCTAGCGCGCTGCCTATGATCCACAACATCTCGAATCAAGCATGAAAGGTTTTCTAGGAAAAGCGTGTTAATTTATTTCTGAGATTTATTAATTGCTCATCCAGAGATTCCATTTTGTTGCTGCTATTTTGGGCTTTCCCTGACGTAACAAACGCATGTAGTGTAAGATTTAAAGTAGAGCTCAAGTTCACTTACTGTCTGAGTTAGTGACAAAATAGATCCGTAAGACTACACAACGTAACATAAAGTCTTCAGTTATACTAGTGTCGAAGGTTTTAGAGCTTAGTTTAAAAGAATCATTAGGCTTCATATCAGAACACAATTTCTATAAAGTTACTCTAAAAACACCTTACTTTTGATTTTGTAGTCCTGAATTCTTCTCGAAAAAGTACTTGGAGCCATGTTTAGTAGGCACTGTGTATTTCGGGAAATTCCACAATTCAGTGAGCCTATCTTTGACTTTGCCATAGATTGGCGAGGACTTTAGAAAGGGGCCAGTAATTTTCATTTGTGCAGCCACAAATTCCTTGGTTTCGTCTGAGTAAGGGTTTTCTAGCCATCTATATGGATCCTTTACCTGGAAGAAGATATAATACGAAATAGATTACATCATAGTTATGTATATGCTTGAGTCTTAGGGGTGGGGTTGTGGCCATCACAGAAAAAGTACGTTTTTATAAACTGATTTTCAATTTCGACGGGGGTGGGGTCTTAAAGACGAATAACAGTGAGAAAATTCCCTTACAGTCCCCTTATGCATAGGTGTGGATTACACTATCCTGAAGGGTTCCACCGTACCAGTAAATTCATGGGTTGAAGTTGCGTTAATAACAGCCACTAGTGCCCGTATTTTTACACGAATTCAGTTGGCAAAGGTTCAAAGATAATGCTAGATGTAAAAGAAAACAACTCCAAAATTTGAGTTTTTTCTGGGTTTCGAATTTTTTTTTCGTCTTCCTGGAGGACTTACTTGCACTGGTACTTAAGAAGTTATAAATTCTGTTCACTCTAATTCGGCACCAAGAATACACTGAACCACATACTGGCAGTGTCTTCGGTCTACTATTTGGGGGCAGATGATTTCCAACCGTGGATTGTCCCATTTGCAACCTTACTTCCAGAATCAACCCACAAGCTTGGGATCTTTCTTCAGTGTGGCATGCCAGGATTTAGTTCGACCTCCTTGTTCTTTTTCTTTCGCTGGGAGGGGGGCTTATATTCAAGTGACTGGTGGGTAAGGAACTCGCTTGTACGTTGTATAACCTGCCCAAACCCCATGAGCCTTCTGCTCTTGATGATGAGGGATAATGAATACTTCCGATTACACATTTTCATAAGGTGCTCGTTAATAAAACTTTGGCTACGCTTAGACTCTTAGGCACTTCCAGTCAGGTATGTCGAGTGAGCATTCTTTTTTTTGGTGGACTAGTTTCGCATCCATGCAGCAAAATAGAGCGAATATACTCCACTTAGACTCAGAATATGGTATTCAGATCGATATCTCTTCTGAACCATAATGCCTTTCGTAGTTTGGCTAAAGTGTTCCATGATTTACTTAGTTTAGCTTTCATTCTGATAGAGGACCTGCCCTTGAAATCAATCATTCAGTACCTGTTCAAGCTGCTGTTCATTGCAGATAACTGACGAATTCCTATCCGTCAAAAGTTACTTGATTTTGAAAAACACGGGCGGTCAGGGTTGTCAGGCTAGCTCTGTTTGCTGCTCTCTGCGCATGTCCTTGGCTTGGCCGGTTGATTCAGCGAGGAGTGCACAATCATCTGCGTATCCAATTACCCCTAGTTTCTCCGTCCGGCCAGTTCGATTTTTTCTTCTGATTTTATGGAGTTTTTGAAGATTCAATCAATGGATGTAGTTGAAGAGGATTCATGAAGCCGGGCAGCCTTACCAAACACCATAGGCAACTTAGAAGAGTTCTATGTGCTCCCCACATACGAAGATGTTGCTTCGTGTGTTTTCTTAGTAGTCCTTCACAAGGCTCACCACTTTCCCTGAGACTTTCATAATATAGGCAAACATAATGTAGCAAATCATGGCTTGTGTTCTTATTCACGCCAACCAAAACGTGTCCAAAGGATTTACTCATTTGAGTTGATTATGTTGAACCGGTTAAATAAGGAAGAATGTTCCTAAAATATTCTAAGGGAAAAAGTTAGAAACGCAATAAGGAGCAAAACGTTTTAAAGCTCGATAGACAAGAGGAGGTTGTGCAAGGAATATCTGAATGATAGATTGTATGAGAATAAGAAGAAAGTAAAAGAAGTGACGAAGCTTCGAATGTGCGAGTTAGGAGGTGTGAAGTTGAGGCCAATGATAACACTGTCGAGGATCTGAAAGATGCAGCCAGGCGGCATATTAGTAAAGTAATGTGTACACATATTAAGAAATTGAGATAAAGTGGCCCGTCAAACATGAAGTGAAGTCCCACTTAAACATAAAAACAAGATCTAAATTAGTAATACGGAAAGTGTTAAAAAGAAATGGTCAGAACATTTTAAGAATGTGTTAAAACCTGATAAAGTTACAGGAAATGATACAGAAAACAATAAAAAGTGTGATGAAGATTTATTTGAGTTAATACAGTAGTAAAATGAATAAAAAAACAATAACCCCTTAGGTACTGATAGTGTGGCAAACGGGTTTTCGAAATATGGTCACTATGAAGTTAGAGATAAATCTCTGGCAGTTCTATGATTTTTGCAAAAGGGAAAGTACCTAGGGATTATAAGAGATTTTTTTAATAAATTCATTTATTAGATTGGTGATACGAGTGAATGCGGTAATTATAGAGGCATTGGCTTGGTATCCGTAGGAAGCAAATTACTTACTATGATGATAATTTTAAGATTCAGAGATGGTATAAACTTTTAACTGAAGAACAGGAGATTTAAGGAAGGGAAGAGGATAAGTCAACTATTTTTCTTTGTTAGATTAATAATTCGATGTCTGGATGATCAGATCCCTTTAGTCCTCAGTTTTCTAGATTGTGAACAGGCGTTCGGTTTAGTCGATAAGAGAGTTATAATTAATTTCCTATTCATGTATGGTAGAAAGTACACCAGATCAATGTACTAAAGTAAATGGTGCTATGTAAGAGAGCAATAGATAGACTGAAATTAGTAATTGGTTTGATATTAAATCGGTATTTACGAAGGATTAATTACGAATTTTATTATACAATAAATATAAAAGTCTCGATTTAAAACTGAATCTACACTGAGTAACACCATCGTTACTATAAACACATTTTCTTACATGTGGGAATCATATCTTATACTTACAGTAGAAATATAAGGATTGATTTAGTGATAATTCCTCTGAAAAAAAAAAAATACTTACTGTCACACCATGAAGAGTTTCTTCAGCTGTTTCATCCCTCTTGATTTTAGGATAGTCAATCATTTTCCTATTAGTTTCTACAAATCTGAAATACAAGTGAAAACTAAGAAACATGCTGCATTTTATCCTTTAACTGATACCATAAGACCCTAACTATTGGTCTAAGAGAGATATAATAATACCCACTTCTTCATTGGTTCAACATCTATTTAGCTAAAAAAATTACATTCGAACAGAAAAAACGAAACTAGCTCGCATTCATTGAGGCCCAGTTTCGATATTGAGTCTAAAATGAGATTAATGCGTCAAGTTGATAATCTTCTATGTGCTTACTAACACTTAATAATACTGTTTAGGATGATCAAAATATTAGGCATTTCTCCAAATACATAGGTTCAAACTTCTCCAACTACGAGTGATAAATAGAACATTATCTAAGAGAAAATCATCTTGTTCTTCAATAGAAGCTTAACTATCCAGGTTTTAATACATTATCCAAAATTCTATGTTTCTATTTTTACAGATAATTTGCAGTAATAGTTTTCTGCAATTTTCACTGTTTCGCAGGAATATAATATTTGATTGTTCAAAAAAAATAAAAAATCATCGCCATGGTCTGGATTTTAGATGTAACCACACATTTTCACCCCCTCCCGTCCCCAAAGGAATATAGTTAGTGATGCCCGTGTCTACAACAACAAGTATCTAAGACAGAGTTTAATTGTGTTTCTTGGTGGATTCCCCCTCCCCTTTTCTGAAGCCTGACTCTACCACTATTGGATTCTTCAGTTAAAATGACTCAAGTACACATTGGAACCAGATGTTAAAGACATATGGAAACGTGAGGACTAGGCTTGAAAAGATTGCATCTGGTTCTATGTGTACTTACTGGTTTTCTGTGACCCTGTAGGTCATTTTTCATATTCAAAAGTCAATTTTGCAAATTTTGTTGGAGGAACTGTGTGCATGGGCCCTGAGATGCGGCGTTGCCTGGAATATGAGACGGAAAATGAAAAAGGAAATGGCCAGCAAACAACCATTATTACGATAACACTGGGTAACAAAAAAATATCTTTTGAAAATCATCCTGGATTTTCCAGCTGAATTAGATTAATTTTGATGCTCTGAGTCTAAAAATGACCTTGGTTTTACTCAATCAGGTCAGGAGTTTTTGCTAAAGAAATTAAAAAAAAAAAATTATTTTGCATAAAAAAACAATTTTTTGTGGATTGTCAGCTGAGAAACCTGACGATCTTTACTGTTTTCCTCAAGAAATAATAGTCAACGTATCCAAATTCAGTTTTATTTACTCCATCAAATTTGATAAGCATAATTCATAATATTGGTAAAAGAATGAGCATTACATGGCACAAAATTTTAAAGTTTACAGCATAAATCAGCATTTCTATGATTCCTGCGTGTGAGTAGCTGCTGGGTTGTCTTTCTTCAGCAACCATCAGTAGTCCACCATCATGACTGCATCCCAACTTCCCTGTTACCTATCCTTCATTTGGCACATGTCTTGATGGAACCTTTCTCCCTGCTCGTCACTTATCGTCCCAAGGTTTTCAGGAAACTTCTTTCATGTGTGAGAACAGGAAGTACATATTTATACTCATCAAGCACCCAAGTTTTTGGAAAGCTCCTATCATGCTGCTGACGAGTATGGCATGGTTTGCTGCCTTCGTATTCCCCAGTAATTATAACTAATTATATTTAGTTATAATGAGAATCATCATACTAAACGTAATGAAAGCATTAAAAAATATTGAGATGGGCAGACCAAGATCAATTTAAATCAGACAGCTTGTCACGAGATTCGCCAATGCCTACGTTGGATGCGCTGTTGAAAATATTTCGACTCATAGCAATGCAGTCATTCAAGTCACATTATGTAGGGCTCCCATTGCGTTGATAAAGTTGATAGAGCTGTCCACAAACCTAATAAACCATTTTCCTCATATAACTTTATTGACTTTATTGCTGTCAGAAAAAAGTTGAACTTTTTCAAGAAAGTCTGCGAAGTTCAGCCAATAGACCTAGCTGAAGACTTGTATAAAATTCAAATAAACCACACACAAATTAGTGTGTACTTATATAATAGTGTATGCTCGTTCAAATATTTTGCTTGGTAAAAGATTAAGGGTTGGAAAAAGAAATATTTTCATCTAAGCCTTACTTATTAAAAGGAAAAAATGTTTAAAAAGATGGTTTTCTCAGCTCCACATATGATAATTTCAGTTATTTTCTATAAAAAATTGCTATCAAGTTAAAAAGGTGAAATTCTTGTGTGAGTGGGACAAACTTTATAGTTCGCAATTTCATGAAAAACCTTATTAACTTTATTCACATCATGGGTACCCTGCATTAGCCGTAACTTTGAGGACCCACTTATTAAGTCTTAGTTCTCAGGCCATAAACTTTGAGCTCATCCACAACAGACTCAACTTGATCAGAGCACTCCATGATGTGAACATATAATGCTGTCATGGCATCTTTGGTATCTCATATGCGCTATATATTGTAAATTTGGCTTTTAATTTTCAGTTTATCAGTTGCTGCCTTTAGTGTATCAACATATTGCCCCTAAGGATATCTCTTCCTATCTGTTGACGTTTGACAAGTGCTAGAATCTCATTGTAAGTTATAACTAGCTTGTTCAATGATGTATATACATCTCTAATTAGCTTCTTCAAGAAAAATTTACCACCTGCATTAATCACTGCCTCTTTTGGGATGCTATCAGGGAAAGCTAAACATGTCTTGATGAAATTCAGCACTGGACAATAAATGTAATGATATTCATCCATTATGAAACAAAGCAACAAGGTCAGTCCATCAGAAAACCAAATGTTTTCCAGAGATTGACATCAATGTTATATCAAGTGTTATTGTGGCTGAATTTGCTTCTTGGCTTTTTATTGCACTAAGTTGCTAAATTCTTTTGAGGTTATTTTCATATTGATTTCTACCCTTTAAAACTAGCTTCTTAGTTAAGCAGTAGTTGAGAGACATTCTTCAATTACTGGTGTAGGTCTTTCTCTCTGTGTACTTTCACCAGTGAAATCTTTTCTCTCGAGTAGACTGACATGCCATCTATATTACCAATATTAAAATGCCATCTATGGTTTCATATCATTAGGATACATCTGCATTCTCTGGGAACAAGCAGAGGAGGGGAAGGAATCCCTCAAAAGCACCTATTGTACCAGTCAGTACCTGTAATTGTGGGGAATAGGTGAGAGGGTCCGGACACTTCCCTTGTTCCTGGTTTTTTCCATCTAGTATTTATTCGGTACTCCATTCTGTATACGAACATTTGGCATATGAAGTTGAAGACTAGAAGCTTATAGTTCAAAAAGAATTGGACCAAATTGTAGAAAAGACAATCCACCATCTTTAAAGACAAACTGTCTACTGAACATACTAGCAGTTAAATACAAACAATACTATTTTTATTACATTTATGGTTCAAAAATGGGCATAAACTTGACTTTGCTGTGTGTAGCCAATATTCAGGAGAAGTTATATAGGAAAGGCTAGAGGAAGAAGGAACAATATATGATTGAGAAGTTACTGCTATAGAAAAGGCACTACAACAAGTGCTGACTAGTAGTCACCATCAAGGAGAGAAAGCAGTTATTTTAACCAACGTTATTTTAACATTACGAATAAAAAAAAAATCCAAATTAGAACTCTAACTAGAATAGAACCTTCCAATTAAAAATGAAAAAATAGAGCCAATTATAATTAGATTTTTATTGATTGAAATCAAATTCCTGGCTTAAATACAACAAAACATCTTTGTAATTTTGGATTCAATTTCCAAATGTACTTTTCATAACAACTTGCCATTGAATTCTCTTTTCATAATTTTTAGAGGTTGCTTACAATTTGTTTTATGCTCTAATGTATAGTAAAATTTCACTTGTGAATTTTATATTTTAACTAGGATTTGTGGCATTTCAAAAAATTTGTGTGCGAAAAAAACTAACTAAAGAGCAACATGTACCAAAAGTAACCAAATTCTAAAGAAAAAAAATTGTGGAAATAATATTTACATCAAAATAATTTAAGCCTATGCTGATTCCAAAAACACAAGCAAGGTAACGATTTTATTGTAAAGGTTTAAATATAACGAAATATGTCTGCTTATCAATAACAGATAGCAATATCGATAGCTGATTCAGTTATGAATTAGCTATCAGCCAAGTAACATCGTTTGGCTAGTGCTTTTAACCTAGGTTGATGTGAGATAAAATGAATTGAAATAGCAAAGAGGGCGGAGTTTTGTTCTGTGAATGCGAACAAGTTCTTTCTATGTAAGGAGACTGCTAATGAATGATTACGCATAAACAGAAGTCAATTTATTAGCTGAGGGTTCCAAGCGAAGATTTGAGGAGTTCCTGTTGACAATTTATGTGTTAACCGTGCATTAACGGTTTAGCGAACTGCAGGTCGGTACTTACGTGGATAAATAATAGATACTTTTTCTAGTAAGAATGTTCTAATTTTTTACTTACTTGTTTGTGATGACGAGGAATAAGCGTAAACGTAAAACAGAGGACCAATTTGGATCGGTTTCGCATGACGAATCTGGGCATTCATCTTCAACGCAAAAATCATTCATCTTCAACGCAAAAAAACGATTTATTATATAAATCGTGCTTCGATCCAGTCATTAGCGGACGTTTTCTCGAAAATTCTTGAAACCGTAATGGAGTCTCAAAGTACATTAAAATCAATTGACACGAGATTAGCTAATCTATAAAATCGAGTAATTTCTGTGGAAAATGCTCAAGCTATCTTACAATCCAACGTTGCTTAAGTTGGAAAACATTGCTATCCAGTAAATGAAGAAGTAATTACACTAAAAACGCGTATGTATATTGTATGCACTGAGGCAAACTATCACCGTGAAATAATGTCTTCGTTTTCGGCACGATTGACGTCGGTGGAATATTTATCAAAAGAAAATAGTATTATTGTATGGACTACGGTTTGTGATGATGTAGCTACTGCAAAAGTTTATTTCAAAAAATATGTGCCAATGGTTTAGAATTAACAAAGGTTCCAGAATTTACAATTGTTGCGAATAAAAAAGAGCAAAAGTTTTTCAAAGAGAATGTTAATTCACCCGAGGCGAAGATTATGATCTTACGTAATCAGAAAAAAAACTTAAGAATAAGACTTTCGGTTTAAATACAGCCATGAAAAATGTTTACGTCAGCGATGATGCTCCATTGTGTGTTCGTGAAGCGCGGAAGAGACTTTACGAGACTAAATCTAAATTGAGTAGAAAGAGTATTCCAGCTTGGGTATCTAATACTGTTCTTCCATTCATTCAGATTGAGAGAGAAGGTGTTGAAAAGTGAAATACATGTATAATGAGCCAATACCAGAGCTACTTGATAGTTGATTCTAGCATTTCATTTGTTTGTTTTGAAGTTAAGAGTCATTTTTTTGCTATTATTAGATGAATTTTGTTATTGTGGTTAGCGGCACTGGTACAAGTATGTGCATGACGAAGAAAACCAATTATATTTTCTTCGATTGCATTATCCAGTCTTTTTTAGTTTGTGTGAGGTTGTCCCATTTTTATTTTCCATAAAAAAATTTTTTGTTATGTTGTATGGGCAGTGGGTGGAGCAGCGGGGAGGTTTTTGTACAGGACGGTGGAACGCGTTCTACTGTCTTGTATGGAGGTTTCCATGTTGTTCTACTTATTGTTTATTATGAAAAGGCAGTGTGGTCTTCGTCACTATTTATATATATATATATTTATTTATGCCCGCTTACAATGGAGAAATGGAAAAACAAAAAAAAAGCGGAGTACAAAATGAAACAAAGAAAGAAGAAAAACATGTTCAACACTAAAAATTAAATGCAGGTATTTCATTCACAGAAACAGTTGAGTCAGCGGTGAGTCGTAGAGTTTACTGAGGGATCGTCTTGAGGCTCTCCGTTCTAGATCAATCACCCTGGTTGATGCATTAAGGATTCCATACATGGATGAGATCTCCGTGTTAGAAAATCTTAGTGGAAGTCCCAGCAAAAGTTTGCAAATCTGTAGCACGTGGTTCGTATTTTTCGACGCTCGGTGAGGGACAACATTTCCCACAAGGGTGATATATACCAGATGGCAGGAGAGACGACGGCGTTGAATAGTTTTGACTTAATAAATCGATTAAATGACCACTTGCATTTGACAGCTTTTCCATATGCTGAGCGGATAGATTTACAGACTGATTCAGCCAACAAGCCTCTAGTTGACCTAGGCGTCTGGCCAAACGTGATACCAAGGTAATTTAGGGACTGCGACTGCTGGATTCTGATACCGTCAAGGACAAGATTGGAATTGGTCGAGTTGGTGCCGCTAAAAACGATAAAATCGGTTTTCTCTATGTTGACTCGTAGTCCTATTCTTCTGTATAGGGTCACTAAGAGACGAAGATTCTCTTGTAGACCCTTCAGCGTGCTGCTTAGGAGCAACAAGTCATCTGCATAAGAAATGAAACTTAGATCCAAGCTATCCAAAAAGAAGGTCCCACGAACGAATCTAGTTACAGAGTAAATCGCAGAATTGAAGATGATAGGGCTTAGAGCAGATCCTTGCCGAACTCCTTTGAAGAGCCGAATGGGTTCAGAAAGCTTTTGCTTGCGGTGACCGGCGATTGTTTCCCATCCCAAAGCTAGACGAATATGCGTGTGGGAGTACCAGTCATGGAGAACAAGGACAATGCGGGGGTCGACTCCTGAATCTAAGAGGTACCACAGTGCCTGCGATTGGACGACAGAATCGAACGCAGCGGAAATGTTGACACTGCAGGCAAAGAGTGGCTTTTTAACTAAAGATGTAGACCTCATTATTCTTCTTAGTAGCCGATGGGCGTGTCCACAGCCCAACCCATTTCTGAATCCAAGTTGTTTGTCTCCCATTAGAGCATGTGACATAATATGGGGCAACAGTACCTGCTCAAATACTGTGCTGATAACCAATGTGATTGGTCTGTAGCTTTTACAAAGCAAGAGATCTCAATTCTTTTTCAGAATATTGGATGTGCGGCAACCATGAAAGTTGGCAGGTGTGAGTCCCTGCTCGATACTCATTTGGAATAGTAAGGCTAAGTACTCATGTAGACGTTCTGTGCCGTGCTGTAAGTGCCTCGGAGTGATCCCATCGAGCCCTGGAGACTTGTTCTTTTTCAATTTTCTCATAATTATCTCAATATGCCATTTAGAAACAATGACAGCAGTGCGGCGGAGTTTTGCGCTCATTAATTGCCTATCTAACTCAGATTTATATACGGAGTCCAGCTCGTTGGGTGGTGGCGCAAACACGTCCTTGTAATGGTTTAACCAACTTTCATCGGGAATGGGACTTTGCACATCAGCGTCGGCCCTGTTAGATTGGAATCGCTTCCATAAGATGTTTGGGTCACTCCTGCAATCACAAGACAACTTCTCCACTTGCTGGACTTGCATATTCTCGACAGTACGTTTGAATTCTTTTTTGGCATATCGAAAGCACTGAAAAACTACTCCAGAGCGGGGTTTGTCGCAATCCTTCCACAATTCGTACCAGAAGTTGGATCTCTTCTTGACAAACTTGACATTTGGGTTATCCCATCCCTTTTTACGAGTATTGGGGTACACTTTTGCGACTAGAACAGCGGCAGATTCCGCCAGCTTCATCGAATGAACAATTTCGGAGCAAAAGATGTTCAGGGCTAGTCTGTCTTCATTTTGGCCATGAGTAAGCATGTGGAACGGTACTTTGATTTTAGCAAGAGTTGAGTCAAGAATATCTTTGTACAAGGACTGATCTATCCTTTGCCATTCACTCTTGATAAACCATGATCGCCCAGGGCACCGCTTGTAGGTGGAGAATGGTACCATTAAGCTAATCCCAAGGTGATCGCTACAATTGTGTTCCGAGTCAACAATGGCTTTAATCCCGGTCGGAAGTAGGAAATTTACGAAAAAGTGATCGATATCTGATGTAGCCAGGGATGCGCTGTGGACAAACGTGAAGGACTGGGATTTTGGAACCGGGACCGTAGCGTCTGGCAGACACCCCCTTAATATGGTGAAAAAACAATCATCATCCAGAAGCTGACAGTTGAAATCCCCACAGATAATAATCTTTTTTGACTTGTATTGTTTGACCAACCTCCCGAGTCTCACCCAAGCCTTCGTATAACGCCTTTTCTGAGAGGACATCACGATAATTTGTAGGAAGGTACACTGATATGACTATAAAGCCATTTGGACCAGGAACTCTGATCGCAGAAAAAGAATCGCATGAATCAATTAGCGTGCATTGCAAATTAGAGTCTGCAATGATCAAGAGTCCACCACTCGACCTTCCAACTGGGCTGTTACGGATAGCAGGCTAAAAAAAATAGTCGTTTCCTGGAAATTGGTCAAGAACTGCTGAATGATTGGATGTTATCAAATACTCCTGAATGCACATTATGCTATGCTTGGCTACTAGATCACTTAAAACAGACAGTTTCTGTGGAGTATGCCCATTTATATTTCTGATATAAAGCGAGATAGTTGCATTAATTGCTTACGTTTGTTTGAACTAGCCTCTAATTGTCTTTTATAAACCGGGCATTGCGAGCTATAGCATGGATGCTTTCCAGAGCAATTAGCACATTTAGTGTCACGGACACATGGATTGTCTTTAGGGTTTTCGTGATTGCCGGAGCATCTGG
This sequence comes from Artemia sp. Qi Xiang Cuo, assembly GCF_049724085.1. Lineage (NCBI taxonomy): Eukaryota > Metazoa > Arthropoda > Branchiopoda > Anostraca > Artemiidae > Artemia > Artemia sp. Qi Xiang Cuo. The sequence goes on along the minus strand of NC_142802.1, from coordinate 64,893,855 downwards.
AACACTTCGCATTGTTAGGGCAATCTCGTTGCAAGTGGTCAAACCTTTGGCATTTAAAACACCTCAGAGGGGTGGCAACATATTTGTCCACCTTGATATGGCAATAACCGACGTAAACGCCATATTTCAGTGCTTTTTCAAGAGCTTCTTTGTCTCTGAATGTTAGCTTGACTGACTTGCTAGTGCCATAGCGTTTCGCTTTTTAGATCCCTTCCATATCAGACTCAATATCCTCATTTGTCGTATCTTCAGGGGCAAATTTATTCACTGCCAGGAATTTCGGTTTATGGACTTTAACTACAGCCGCGGAATTCGATTTTATGCTATTAGCTATAGCTTCTGCATCATGCTCGGTTCTAACATACAACACCAGCGTATCGCTTCTCGTAACTACCATCTGTACTTTTCCGGATGCACCATTGGAATCAAGAAATTCTTTCTGCTTTTGGCACGATTTATAGATTTCGGGTGGTGCTTCTTTTACGTGAAGCGGGATATTTAGAGATCGCTGGGAGTAGGCCATGTTTTAGTGTCAAAACTGGCCTTGCATCAGTCTAGCCATGCATTCATTTTTTCACCACATTCTTTTAGTTTGCATGTTAATGAGGTAAATACATCGTGAGGTATGGAAGGAGTCTCAGATGGATAATAAATAGTGAATTTGAAAGGGAAATCACCCTTAGCGTCCAATTCCTTCATAGCATGAATCGCATCTTCTACAAAAACCGATGCATTTATTGTGCTTCTACGCTCTTTCAAAATGGTTCCATCTGGTTATCTAATTGATCTCGTATAAATCTTATGGCTTGTGTGACAGATTCCTTGTCAAAAGATCTCACGGCAGTGCTTACAACCGATTCATGGGGAATATCTTTGAAGTTAAGTGAACGCTGGATGAAATTTAAAAAAGGGCTATATAAATACTTGATTTTCGCCATTTTTCTTTCGCTTATAATCTATCCAAATTAAGTCCAATCGCATCCAATAATGTCAAAACAATTAACAATTCAGGTCCTTAATCACATTCAAAGTCGGTCCAAAAAGTATTCGCAGACATATACGTATTGCTTCTGGCTATTCACTCGTTTCTTGGGTGAATGAATGCTGAATGAACTACACAGAATGAATGCTAACGAGATACAGCTAACAAAACCTGTGGGAAGTGCCGGTACCCAAATCGCCTTTCCCCAGCAGTTTAAGGATCAATATCCGGCCGGTACCGATACGACTCTTGTGTTTGTTCCCACTCTCTTCTGCACAGGCTGTCACTGAATTAGCGAAAAAATAATGAAATTTGGCTAATAAACTGTTTTATTTGCCAAATAATCCCTTTTCTTTCCCTTCTTTCCTTCCTTTTCTTTCCCTTAAAATTCGAAAAAAAAAAAAAATTGTTCAAAACACGGAAATGTCGTACCTGTTGTTGCTACCGTATTATTAAGTCCAAACAAAGCAATTAGTCCATATCAATAAGTTTACTTTAGATTATAATCCGTAGCAGAGTATTGTGAAATTTCTCTAATCCTCAAGGTCACTGAATATATTATAGCTCAAAGCACTGAATTAATACAATTTCACAGCTGGTTTTAAAGTTCACTAGATCCAAAAAGATGTTATCACTCCGGAGACTAAACAGAGACTGATTATGTTATGTTGTATCTTTTTATTTTGTGTTTTATTTATGATAAATTTTATTTTTAATTTATTTTCTCTTTATTTCAGTTTTTTCTTTTGTTATTGGTTGCGGCCCTCCTGGATACTGGAGATCACTTGTGGTTGTTGTAAGTAGAGTTAATTTTTCTATGAGTTTCCTCCTTTGTCTCCTAAGCTAGTGTCTTGAAAAAAAGAATTGGATTATGACAATAATAGATTGAAAAAACTTGAGAGAAATTCGTTGAGTTGGGATGTTCTGGGGAATGGGGTCTTAAATCCGGATTATGATGAAGGGAATCGTCCCTTTTGATGACCACTGAAGGATTTTCCAGTGGTTAAATATAAATTTCCAGTTGATATTGGAAACAAATCTACTATGGGTCCACAAAGTTTGAGCATTTTCTATTTGAATTGTCAAGGTCTTTCTAGTTCATTTAATTATTTAAAACAACTATGCAAGTTTTCTGAGTTGGATGTGCTTGCATAGAATGAAACGTGGCTTTGTAATCATACAATGAATCTACTTGAAATTGATAGTTATGACTGTGTGATGCAGAATAGGGAATCACAATTACATGGTGGATTGGCTTGATAATGCAGGAAGAATATTACAATGAAAATACGGAATGATCTACGTGCAAATAAAGAGATGGTTTTTGAATCAATGGTGGTTGAACTTTGTAAGTCAGGAAAATTTTTCTTTGTGGTGGTTGTTTATCGACCTCCATCTAGAAATGTGCAGGAATTTAGTGATTTGCTAGAGCGGCAAATGGATAAGTTGTCAGGTTCAAATCGCCCATGCTTTGTTTGTGAAGACTTTAATCTTGATCTATTTTCAGTAAATGTAAACCCGAGAGTTTGAGATTTTTTAAATGTTATGTTGGGTTATGGTTTAAGACCAACAGTTAATATATGTAGTCGAGTGACTTTGTGCTCGGAATCACTTTTGGATAATATATTTGTTAATGTGAAGTATGATTTTGCTGATGTTATTTTGAATGATGTTTCTGATCATTTTGGTGTTCTTGTTGTTATTAGAGAGTTTGGTGTTCCTACAGCTATGAATATACCACCACAAATTTCTGCATTAAAAATGGATGCTGAGGCTCTTAACATATTCAGAAGAAAATTAAAAAACACTCAATTTGACTTTCTAGAAAGTAGTGATCTGCAAGTGAATGAAAAGTTTTCATTGTGGTATTCAGAAATAACTAAATTACTAAAAGAAAGTTGTACAGTTATTAAAAAGCCGGCTTTTCATGTTACCCCTAGAAAACCCTGGGTTACTAGAGGACTGACGAAGGCCATATCAAATCGGAGACTGCTATATAAATATTCTGTAATGTCTCCTGAGGCAAAAGTGAGATACAAGAAATATAATTGTGAACTCAATATCCTATTGCGAAAAGCGAGAATTGATTATTATTATGAAAATGAATTTTAAAAAAAAGTGCAGGTAATCCCAGGCAAACGTGGAGAGTAATTCAGTCTGTTGTGAGCCCTTCCAAAAGTTCAATTTTATTTGAAAATTTCAACACTGATGCTTTGATTGTAGATAATATGTGTGACCATTTTTCTATTGTTGGTAAACGGATAGCAAACTCCACAACACAATTTTTTGAGGATGGAAAATACCACCAATTTTTACCCAAGGAAAGTGATGTATCTGCACATCTGAAACCAGTGACTGCTAGTAAATTACTTACCACATTGTGGAACATGAGAAATAATGCTTCAGGTGCTGATTACCTTTCATTGCGTGTAATTAAGTATGTTTTCTCGGAAATATGCCACCAGGTTTGTGTTCTATTTAATATGTGCCTAAAATCTGGTGTTTTTCCCAATTTTATGAAAATTGCTAGAGTGGTTCCGCTTTTTGAGGGCAGAGAAAAAAATATGCCAAATGATTATAGGCCTATTTCATTGCTGCCAGTTTTATCAAGTTTTTGAAACATTGATTAGTGGCAGGATGGTTGATTTTCTTGAGAATAAAAAGTATTTTAGTAAAACTCAGTTTGGATTCCATAAAGCAATGTCGACAGATCAAGCTGTTCATTTTCTCACGACTTTTGTGAACAATGCTCTGGACCAAGGGTGGAAAGTTGCATCTTTTTTTTTTGACATTGTGAAAGCCTTAGATGAAGTGGACCATGGAATTCTTCTGGTGAAGCTGAGGAATTGTGGTTTTCAAGTTATGTTTTATCGTCTATTGGAATATTTTCTCCAAGATTGAAAACAGTTTGTCAGTGCTGGTGAAATCAAATCGCAAGATAAAAGTGCTGAATTCGGTGTCCCTCAAGGGTCTGTTTTGGGGCCACTACTGTTTCTTATATATATTGATGACCTGCAAAATGCTATCAATGGACTCTCTTTTAATTTAAAATGTAGTCATACTGGAGCATCAAAATCTATTTTTCCTTATTTTGCTGATGACATGCATCTAACTGTTGTTGCAAAAACCGGGAAAATGCTTATACAGAATCTTCAGACTGGCATGTTAAACATTGAAAAATGGATGAGGGTTAACAGACTTCAGCTAATCCATGCAAAATTCCATTTTGTAATGTACTGGAGAAGTAGCAATTACTACCCTTGGATTGACAAAATACAGTTCAGTGAAAATATTCTGCCTTGGGAAGTTTTGACACAGTATCTAGGGGTGATTGTTGATGAGTGCCTTAACTTCAAAGAGCACGTTTCATGTGTTAGTGGCAAGGTTGCAAGAAATGTTGGGATGATGAGGAAACTCAAGCACTTTTTTCCAAAAGATATTATGAGATTGCTTTATTTTTCTTTTGTTCACCCATACCTTCTATATGGTTGTCTTGTGTGGTCAAGTACGTTTTTAATTCACCTTCGTCCCCTTAGAAGTTTACAAAATAATGCCCTATGTGTTTTAACTGGAGATAATCATAATATGTCTGTTAGACATAGATATAATCAAGTAAATATATTACCGACTGCTGGATTATTCCGTTTTTATAATGCTCTTTTTATGTTTAAATATACACACGCGTTATTACCTGAGTGTTTTAGGGAAATGTTTATAAGTGGTGTTAATTTTCATAACTACTTGACTAGAGCATCAAAACTAGTTCGGCGACCTCAAGTTATTACAAAGCGATCCGTTTTTTCCATAAGACATGTTGGTCCTTGGGTGTGGGAACCATTACATCAGGCAATTTCAACAATTGATGAGCTAAATGAATTTCGTAGTAAACTAAAAGGACAGTGTTTGTCTACATATGAGTTTTAATCCTTGCTGAGCAAATTTTCTCTCAAGTGATTGTGACACCTTTTTTGGGAGGGCAACAAGGAGGTAGAATAGAAGAATGATTTTGAATTTTGTGTCTTCGGTATCCAATTAGGTCATGAAATTTTTAGAAATTAATTTATTTCGTTTATTTTTATTTATTTATTTTTTTGCCTTTTTTAGGGGGGGGGCTAAGGATGGCTGGTAGTAATTGTGTATGCAGGGTTTGTAAAGAGTGATGTCTGCCTATACAAGTTTAATAAACTTCAGGTTTTGTTGTTAATGTGTTGTTTCTTTTTTTAATAAAACCCTTTTTTCTCTCTATCAGTTGTATATAATTGCTAATGAAAATTTTTGAACCTGAGAAAATTAGTGTAATTTTTGAAAAAAGGGGAAAATATCCCCAAAGGGGAGAGATACTGATAAAAATGTCAATAGATAAAGCTAGAATCAACCCAGTTTTGTCTAAGGTATCTTGATGATTAAAGGAAGATCCTTAACTAATATTTTTATTGCTTTATATTGTAAAATGTATACAAAAAACGTATTTAAATAGACTGTTGGGCAATAATTCAAATGAGATTTAATCAGAGAAATGGTAAATAGTTATTATGGAAAATTTATTATTCCAGAGATGAACATTTTTTTTCTTATTTTAATTAGTTTGGTTTAAAGGTTGAAACAAAATTATGAGAAATTAATAATACTTTTTGTGATTCATTAATACATTAATGATTTGAAAGACCATGCCTCCCAATTTATCCTTCCATGGTTTCCAATTATCATCACAAAAAATCCATCAGGGAGCACTGTGGAATTTGGAAAAAATTCTCTTTTAGACAACAATTTCTGTAAAGATTAGATAATATTGACAACCCAGATTATCAGACAAGCAGATAGTCTGCTACTAGCACAACAAAAGCAATGGTTGAATCCATGCTATTAAAGGAATGCACATAAGTTCCCTAATTCTTAGGTATTTTAAGAATTTGTGTTTTATTCTTAATCAAAGCCTCTAAGACTCCCTGTTGTATTGAATTATTTGAACTTAGTTTTGGGTTTCTGGAATTGAAATGGGAGGAAATATTTCATTGGTAAGCCAAAAAGCCAATTCCTCAAAATGAATATATGATTTGAAGACAGCTGCATACTTTTTCTTTGCAGCACTAATTGGGATCTTCTCTTCTACTGCCTTATTTATAACCTTTGCAACACTCATAATGATGGGAAATGTTTTGTCTTTAGCATGATTTTTAACATTATTATTAGATGGGAGTGGACCAGCTGTCCCTGGATTAAAACTCAGGTCACCAAGTCTTTCAAAAAACTATGCTCCAATAGTGGTGGGGGGAGGGGGGCAAAAATGGATTAGGGCTTCCCCACCCTTACCATAAATCTTGCCAACTGTCAGACTTTTCCTTCCATCACTATGTCCTCCAGCTTGACAGAAACATTATGAAATATCTCAAGCTGGTAGCTATTCCTAGCTGGACATTCTTTTATCAGATGCCTTCCTGTTTCTACAGGCCATCTCACACTTTTGGCATAATGCAGATTCAACCCTCTCAAAATTTTCAATTCCTGTTATGGCTTCTGTAACCATCTTTGTCTCAGACCTGTTCAGTCATAGAAAATATTTAGTCAAGATGGAGTTAAACTTTGGGAGTAATTCCTTTATTTCCTTACATCCAACCTTCCAATGCCAATTTTGACCTGTTCTCTCATTACCCAACTCTGCACCAACACCTTCCAGCAGCCCTGAGAAATGAGAATAAAAAGTTTTGGACCATAGTATCCCAATGATGTCCCACCCTTGCCTGCTTCATCTGCCATTTCATTGTATCATATTCCAGCTTTAACATGATGGTTGCCAAGACAATTAGGGCACTTAAAAAGTTTTCTAGGCTATTTTCATAAAAAATAGAACAAGCTGATGTTATATGGCTGTTGGTATATCCTGAACATCTTGCTTTGCTATTTTAAACTTTGGTTCTAATTATGAAAGGTAATGTATTAAGAATGTAATAAAGAAAGGATGACATGTTTGACTCTGGCTCTATACCTTAGTCCAGGAAGTGTGTGAAAAAAAGGGCCTAACCCAGAACAAATTGGAATAGAAATGATTCTTTGACTACCCGACTCAAAAAAATGTGCTGATTCCGAATATGCAAAGTTTGCGCATCTAGCTGTTTCACAAATACGTTTTTTTGGGGGTTGAGGTAAATAACGAGGAGGAGAAAAATGTCTTTTGCAGAAATGCGTAGAACCACGAAAAACAATATGCATTCAGGGGTAATAAAGTACGCTGAATCTGAAAATGATCTCTAACTGCAAGGATAAACTACGGTTATCAATATTTAAAGGGGAAGTATGCAGGAGGAGGGTGAATTTTCTCATCTAGAGTTATACCACGCTGAATCTGAAAGAAACCAGTCTTAAAATGTCGAATGACAACTATCACCCATTTTGATGGTTTAATTAACGATTAAAGCATTCTCAACTTTTTCAGTTATATAATATGCAAATGTGATAAAAAAAACGAAATATCAATATTCATAGATCTTTGTTATCTTCGAGATCATCAACTCCGAGAAACTCAGTTGTAACACAGTTTGCACAACTTGTTCCCTTGCAAGCTCCACAGGCCCAGGTGCATTTCATGCCATTTCTTTTGCAAGTGCATTGCATATTTGAGCAGTCGGTTTTGAGATGATGCAACTGATTGAGGGTTGAAATTGAGCCTGGACACTTAAACAAAAGCATCATTGCTTTCTCCCCAGCTGCTGAAATGTTGTGCTTGGTGGATAGTGGGTCCATAAAAACTTTAGCGGATTTGTAAAACTTGTTGTTTTTTATCAGAAGCTGTAGTCCCGCTGACTTCCCAATGCCATAGACACGAGAAATTGAATCGCACCCAAGGAAGGCGTGGACATACAGGATTGTGCTGCATATACGAGATCCAAGTTTGTGTTTTGTTGCATTTATCCCAAATTCTATTCTTTGAGATTTCAGCTCGAGGTTCAGAGTAAAAGTAGATCGCTTGGCTATTTGTCTGGGCGTGATAACAGAGGAGTATAAGCAGATCTGTGTCATCTCCAACCAGGACAGTAGGCATAATAGAACCAGATCGATTGTGGTTAGAACAATGAGAAGATCAGCGTCCCCTTCTGCTTGGTATACCTGACACCCAGCTTTGGTCAGGTACTCACTGGTCATGGCTATGATTGCTTGCTTATTCTTGAAGTTGCTTAGGAACACTCCTTTCTTTGTAGAACAGACCATATTCCTGCTAAAATTGATCTGTGGGCACGATCGTTTCCCTTTCCATCTCAAATGGGTGATGTTTTTGATTGAAGGTGCTTGGTTGCATCCGTCGAAAACCACCGACGTCCTTTGCGCGTTGTATTTTTGTCCAACGTCGTCAACGTACATCTGGCAGATGCTATCATAGTTGAGTCTTTTTCCTAAAGAATTTGCTGAAGCAGTGCCCCACCATCGAGAGCTATATGCTTGTCACTGAAATCTCTGACGAAGTCTTCAGTTTTCGGCTGCTGCTCTGCAACAAGACGCCACATCGCATTGGTGAGGGCAGGCTTATCAGCTGTCAGTGTAAGTCCGTTTGCTTCAAAAAGTGATGGAGGCGGTGAACACAATTCATACTTAAAGTATGACTCCAAATCGTCTTTGCTATTTCCAGCCACTGAAACATGAATGCTGGATCAACGGCAACTGACTGTCCGTCAATAACTGGTGCAGCTTTATTAGCAAGCATTACAGCCACAGACATTTTCTTGAATGTGTACGTGTTGACGTTTTTCCCAGTCATGCTATCCATGATTTCTTGTCTGACGGATCTAGCTGTGTTGACATTGACTTTTTCATCAGCTGTAACTCCAGAGGTAATGTTTCACAAGCTCAGGACTTCTGCAAAAGGGGTATTCTCAGCAAGAAAGCAAAGGAGCTTGCTAGTGTCATGGTTGTCACGTTCAATCCTCGACTCTCTAACTTCTTTGTGCTGTTTGCTCGTCTTGTATTGGACCTTAGCAAAGTTTGCATTGAAGAGTTAATTGCACTACAAGTTGGTGCTGAGAGTAACCAAGTCAGCCTCTGCAACTCACACATGCCGCTTCCCCTTGTAAGACCACCATTAGTTTTCAACGAGTGCATGAGGACCTGCTCAATGACCAGATCTGACGACAGGCCCGCCCAAAATTTTTCGGATCTGCGGATAACATGGCTCCCGTTCTGAAAATTGTCAAACACGTCGGGATTGGTAGTTTCCAGCTGTTTCATATTTTGCAGTTACACCCTGGCATACTTCGCATATAGGAAGTGGTTGAACTTCACCATCAGCTAAACAACTCTCACTGACTGAACACAACTTTGACCTGTTATCCATTAATCGACTGGCCAGATAAGGCAAAACACGATGGAACAGGTTTTATCACTGTAATGATAGATTTAGAATCGCCTGAAGGATTTTTACATTCTGGGATTGTTAGGTCCCGTTAGTCACAAAAGGGTTATGAAACCGATGGAATATTTAGATGAAAGTTCTAATTTTACATTCAACTAAAGGTGATTTTCATAATCACAATGATCTAGTACCCTATTCTAGACATTAATTTCATTGTTGTACGCCTTTATATGAAAACACGAATTTTACATCCTCAAAATCAACCTCAAAAACATAATTTTTAGTAGTTTGCTATATATTCATCGTTCAACCTAAAAAGATAAATGAAAGTTTCAATTTTACGTTCAAATAAAGGTGATTTTCAGACTCACCATGATCTAGTACCCTATTCTAGACATCAATTTTTTTGTTGTACGCCTATATATGGAAACACAAAATTCACCTGCTCAAATCACCCTCAACCTAAAAAAAAACATATATTTGAAACAGCTAGATGAGCAAACTTTGCATATTTGGAATCAGCACATTTTTTTGAGTCGGGTATTGAAAGAATCTTTTCTATTGCAATTTGTTCCCCGTCAAACCGTTCCCTTCCTGGACTACCTTGTCCCTCTAAGTCTTCTAATAGACTCTCTACAGTAAAGATATCTTTATCAAAGATGACATGTTCCTCAGGCAAGTAGCCCTTAGTGGAGTTTGTTGGTATTCCTAGAATAATTTTGTCAGAGACATCTGCATTACATGAAAAATGTGGTGTTAGTTCAGCAGACAAGTCTATCTTTCATAACTTAATCACCTCCTCCAGCATAACTTGGTTGTTAATCTATAGACAATGACCTTAGTCTATTAAACCAACCAATATAGGCCTGGAATCTTTAGATTGCTTTATTAGTAGCATAATCCCTGAAGGAAACAGAATGCTGACTTTTTGAACAAATAAATGAAAAACATTATCTAAACTTGTCTTAGTTGACTACAGCACATTTGTGTGGTATCCAACAGGAAAATCTGATTCACAAATTATTGAAAAAGTGCAAAAACAGGCATTAAAATTTGTTTCTTATTTGGAATATTTACCTTATGAGCATAGGCTAAGCTGTATCTACTACCTCTGCAATTCAGGAGGGGTAGATTAGACTTTGTTAAGACATTTCAAATTGCTAAAGGTATTGATGATTTTTTTGTAGTAATTTCTTTCACAGCCAATATTCACCCATACTGGAGAAATTGTTAAAATTGTACCAGAAAAGGGTTTCAAGAAAAGTTGGACAAGGTTCTTTAGTAAATTGGTCAATCAAATTATGTAGCATGCTGCCTGACCAGGTTTTTTCAAAAAATAATGACAGCTTTAGCTGGAGCTTTGGTTGGAGCCTCTTTTTATAAAAGAGGTAGTGATACAATTACAGTATACAGTATAGTGATACAATTTACTTGGTGCCCCCAAGAAGAGTGTCATGAATTTGTTTCCCTGTGTATCCTTAAGCAGGTTATTTGTTTATTTCCATAACATGTTAAGCCTATGGAATTTATTTATTATTTATGGTACCCATCCATACCCTGGTGTATAAATCTTCTTTATTATCCATTTTTTTATTGTAAAGTTAGTTTATTAGTGGTTGTCAGAATGGTTGTTGTTTTTTTTAGAAATGTGAAGGGCCAATGGGGCTACAACATTTATGGCTTTGGTACCCAAAATCATAGGTTTTGTCTCTATTTTTGTTATACTCTTCTTGTTATTTTGTTATGACTATCATTTATGCTTTGGTTCTCATATTTTTCTATTGTATTTATGAAGAGAAAAGCCTGTGGCTTACTTTTGTTTAAAAAACAAATACTTTAAATACTTAACCAGTGACTTTTAGTCTTTACAAATAAAACTTAGAATTCAACAAGATGCTTATTGTTCTTATCTTTTCTTCCTATTTAACAAATTCACAAAAAAGGTTATGTTCTACAACTTTTTTTAACTTTTGTTAACAAGTACAGGGTTGCCATTACTAAGATCAGAACCATGTCAGTTTTATGAAATCCTATAGGGTAAGACCCTAAAGTACTTGACCAGTGCCCAATCTTGGCCAGATATTCTGATTAAAAAGTATCTCCTTTATACATACACAGCATGTTCCTAATTTTGGACCTTATGTGTATAGGGTTAGATAGTTATGATTGGCCAATGGTTACAACTAGACCAGTTGGGATTGACTGACTACAATCTTAGAAAGCATCTTGTTTTTAAACATTTGAATTTAGACAAAAGTTGCCTCAACAACCTAGCCTAGGGTAAAAAAAAGTACAAAATTGAGCAAAATTATCTAAAACTTAAACCCTCACATCTTATTACCAAATAGAAACTGAGAAGAATTGCATATGCTAATAAATAGCTTATCTATGCATCAATATAGTTATCATAAAAACTATTTAAGATCAAACACCTGAAATAATTAGTTTATAGACTTACCTAGAAGGACCTCTTTTTAGAAATATTAATTACTCTATTTTGATGTACATATCCTTTCATTGTTTCAGTTTTATTCACATATTAACAGAAAGCTGATTGTCTTCTGGTTCTAAAAATGTAGTTTTTATTGCTTTTCATTTATTCTATAAATCACAAATATTACCTATAATTTTTTTCTTTTCAATTGCTTGTCAAAACAGAGACCACATTTTAAATTTATGATGACAAATTACTCCCATTGGACTGGCTCTAGTGAGAGGTGATTGGGTCCGCACTTGCATTGTGTCATGCTGTAGTAGAATAGGGATAGTCCAAAAACCATCTCTATTTTTCCAGAATGCCAAAGAAAAGTGGTCTTTCCCAAAAATAGGTAGGCTATTCTACATATTTGATAATAATTATTCTGTTTACCAATATTTCTCTTAGATTAAATCTGACCAAGGTTGACTGTGTCTGTGATTAGGATATGTAGTTATAACTTTAAGATCCTGTGTCAAAGATCAGACAACATTTTCTAAGTTTTGGATCAAGCTTTAAATGTGTGGCCAAGATTATATTCTGCTGTTGTCTATCAGAATATTTGATATTTTGAGTGCTGTATATAGTTAAAATACTCAAGCTAATCACATAGGCTACTTGTTAAACTTTGACATGTTGTATCTTATCCTAGTCTATTGAGCATAGGCCTACTACATAAAACAGGTAGCTGGTCTTTAAAATTGACAAGTTGTAAGTAAATAAGTTAATCACTAAATAGGCCTATTGTGTTTAAAACAATTTTGAATATAAAAAGTTGGATTTTTTTAAAGGTAAGGACAGATTAGCCTAATAGCCTACTTTTAACATTAATACAGGATAAAATGTAAACAGAAAATGATTTGCAATGCTTATTATAAAGAGCAGGGAGGGGTGGAGGTAGAAACGTTAAAAGACCTTTATGGGATGTACTTTAAGCTGTAGCCTACATCCATCCTTGAAAGTTTCATTTTCCTAACCCAGCCACTTTTCAAGATAGCAAGAAGCTCCTAAACTACAAGTTCACCATAAGTAGATCCATGAATCATGATAAATTTAAGGTTGTCCAAAAACTAAGGCTTCAAAATAACTGCAATCTCTTTACAGTTCCTCTTGTTTCATATGAAAGGTGTATAGGCTAGGCTACTAGCCAAAATTAGTACTGTACTACCAGTGTAGCTGGCTTCTGGGAAAGAAAAAGCCTGATAACTTAAATTCAAGGTTGAAACGTATACTATATACCGTAACTAATTTGGCAAGCCCAAAAATTCTCCTTCCTATTATATTTTCTAAATTAAGGTTAATAGTTTTTAAAAATCTTGCCGATACTCGTAGGATTTCCATCAGTGTTGCCACTCGACCGGCACCGCTCCGCGGCCCCGGCCTCGTCAAAAAGCGGCATTTCCGCGGCATCCTTAAACCAAAATGCGGTAAAAACCACGGCATGCCCGAAATTCTCGGAACAAGCTGTTTTGTATTTTTTAGAGAAAATTGGTGAAAAATATCGCTTCAATATGAATGTTGATTCAGTGTCAAGTGAAGTGTGGTGAAGATCTGTCATAAATTTGAGAAAACACGTGCTGTCTGTCCTTCTTTTCAGCGGTCAAAGGAAAGCATTGTCAGCTCAGTCCGTGAACACACATTTGTCGTTCATCGTTTTCGTAAAGCACACAACAGAAGTAAAAGTGCAGAGGTACCACAGCAGGGAAAGTCCACGGTGGGAAAACCGTATAAATGTGAAGTGAATAGTTATTAAATTAAGAGCTGTTTTTCCTTGGGTCTTCAAGTCCATCCAATCGAGTATCCAATAGGTACCTAGATTATCATATCTCAACCTTTTCGATAATTTTTTAATAAAAATCGTTATCAAAAGGTTTAAGAATGAATATTCACACAAATAATACAAGAGAAACAAACAAGATTAATCTCAGACAAATAATACAAGACAAAAAGAGACAAGATTAATTGGAATCGGACTGTTCACGTATGTCACAAACAATATCTTTGGCCAGATCATACACAATGCTTTGGTTCAAAACGTTACAGTCACGAGATGAGGCACTAGCCTTAACTTTGAGTACACACTTGACTAGTCCAGGTTTTAGCTCTAGCACTGACTTACCCGAGTCAAGGCCTCCTTTAGAATTGCGCTTAAGGCCACACCTGGTTTCCAGTGTTACCGAAAGAGTCACTGCACTCAGTCGGTTTCACTTATCAGTTTTCGCTTCCTTGAGCAAACTGATGAGACGCTCGGCAATAACGTTTGAGAAAAGGAGTGAGAAAAAGCACAGAACCATTTACTCGATATTTGGGAACATCCGACTACCAGTTGGTGACTTCGTTTGTGAGGTGTGGTGCCAATAAACGACAATATCCAAGTCATCTACATCAGGAAAATCGACAGTAATAGGTAGAGCTACATTCAGTATATACCGCTATTCCTGTTCTATCTTTACTTTATTCCAAACTGCAGAATCGTAGTAGTTGAAGAACTGACGAAGACTGAGAACTATCAGTTCATAACTAGAGGAGCTTGGGGTAAGCAAGTGTACCAGGTCGTAGATCTTTTCAGAGAATGTAAAACGGTCAAGAATCTGTTGAACAGCTTCGACGTAGAAATCCCTCGCGGAGCAACGAATTTGGAGACTTTTCGCTATAAAATGGCCATTGGTAACTTCTCTTGTTTTCAGACCCACAAGAAAATTGTACCCTTTGTAGCCGATATAGACATTTTTGTCAGGAAAATTGTTCACTTCGTCATTCAGATTGATGTCGATAGGATTGATTGTTTTAACACATGAAGGCTTCATAAGGATAATGACTAATGTCCGAAGAAGTTTTTTCATCTGGGTTTTCATCAGGTGAAAGAAAAGTTTTCAGATTGGAATATGGTATTGAACTCATTCAGCTCTCCTAACACGTACTCGACAAAAAACATCATAACCCTCCAGTATGGGTTGTTTAGTGTCATTATTACATGATCATTAGCATGCGAGTGGTTATCTAGTACCAAAAAGTTCCAGTCGAGCGTAAAAGTATTCCATTGTTCAAGAATACGACGTGCACATTTTTGAAACAACAACCACCTTGTTGGATCCAAAGCAAGGACTCTGTGCTGTTCCACTTGAGTAAAGACTTGAAACTCCTTCCTATATGCATCTTGGTGTTTTGCACTGTGTCTGAAGTGATTGCACACAGTCCGACATAGATCTTCGAGGCTCTTAGACAGTTTTTTGCAAGCATGACTTGCAACTTGGGCACACAAATGGCAGCTACATTTCACAACTGTAACCCAGGGATATTTCCCTTCAACAAGTGCATTGACTGAGTGGTTTATCCCCATCATAGCATTCGTTGTGTCAGAAGAGAATCCTACCCAGTTTTGTAAAGTAACATCCGTCGTTGTGACATCTTCCATCACCTTTACTAGTGGGTTGAATAGACCAGACGCTGATCCTTCTCTGCATTCGACAAGAGCGAGCAAATATACCTGCACATACATTGCTTCGTCACAAAAGCTGACACAAACAGCAAGTTGTTTGGCTACAGAGGAATCTGTGGTCTCGTCAATTACTATGGAGAAAAGATTCGTTTTCAGGTTTTCAAGAATCTTTTCATGAAAATGAGGGGCTAATGCTTGTCGGGCAATATTATTTGCTTTAGTTGTACCAAGAGTGGCCGGGCTTAGAAGATCTGGCATACTTTTTACAAGTTTCAGCAAGTCTACAGAAAGCGAATAGGGTAGATCGTGCTCAACGAGAAATGTCACTGCCTTCGCTTCAACAGTGGCCACTTTTTAGATTTTTGAATCACCAGAAAAATGAAGACTCAATGGCATGGCCTTAGAAGACGAAGTCATCCACACTTTTTTATAATCTTTGTGAGCTTTGGTCTGTTTGTGCCTTTTTGCGTCATGTTTCCCCTTTTTACAAACAAAATCCTTTTTGCAGTAAAGACAGTGAGCTAAATATCCATTGTTATGACCGGTCAGCACCTTTCCTTTTCGTAACCTTTCATTAAAGTCAGATTCTCTTTCCCACTCAGTTTTATATCTTTGGTCTGCCCTTTTCTTGGTGATCCTCGGTTTTTTGTTGGAGGGTTCACTATCGTCCGAGTCTTTATCACCGTCCTTATATTCCTGATTGATATCTATCACTTCTGCCATTATGTTGTAACACGTTTGGTCTATAAACAAGAGAAATATTTGGCTATTATGTCCTTTCTTTCATAGATTGACTTGCTGATGAAAGAAACGAACCTGAATTAGTTTAATTTCTTCAAGCACCAGCCTGCGGAGAACCCTTTGTTCTTTCCGGATAAATCCTTCGCCGGGAATCCGGCTGAAGTCGGAAATTTAGTAGAAGCAAGGCAGGAAGTTTTGACCAGTTTCGTCAAAGCAGATATGACGTCGAATCACAGTAGATATGACGTAAACACACATATGTTACGTTTTGCTGATACCCCTGTTACTACGGTAACTGCGGATCCGCAGTTAGTCGTTTTGCAGTTACCGTGATATCTGATATACGGTCCACTGCAAAAACGACTATTATATTGCCGAAATTGCACTTTTCAAAAGTCATCCCAAAAGAAAAACTGATATCCAATCACATAACTAAGTGCTGAACTTCTTTCTCACCAATTTGAGAAAATTTGATGAAAATGGGATGACTTTTCAGATACCACAATCGGACCGTGAAATCTGAATATCAGTTACCGCGGTAGCTGGCCAATTCCGGAGCTACTTGTCTGGCGAAAAATTGAAGCTCAGAAACGAATTTAGCGTATCTTCTTACCCCTATCTCGAACATCTAGTCAACTTCAAATAAAAAATATACGTATAACAAATTATCTGGTTTCAGCCCGATTCCGGACGAAATATATGTCCAGCTAAAAAACAGATTGTCAGATACGGTTTCAGCATGCCCTCTTACCCCGAAATAGAACATCTTATCAATTTCAAATAAAACTTTTACTTTTAACAAACTTTCCGGTTTGTGCTAACAAGGAAATTGCTAATTTCGAAAAAAATTATATTTCTTAGCTGTTTCATCATCGTGATTTTGATGATCTCTTCTAGTGAGATTTGGGCTTTCAAAACTTTCGGTAAGAACTACACCTCTTCTTGATACCATATGAGGAATTCCAATTTTGAAATGATGAAGTAACGAACTGGCAACTAGTTAAAACACACATTTTGGCAAACAGAAAACAGATCACAGAAGCCGCCAACCCTCTAGGATAGGCCAGTACTTTTTGGCTAAATAAACTCTTTCTGACCTGATTACATCCAGGGCCATAACGACTAGGCAGGAGGCGGGGCGCCTCCCCCGAATATTCTCGGCCAGTCGTTAAAAAGTAGCCAAGTCAACGCGCAGCGCCGCTGTTTTTCGTGAAAACAGTCAAATTTTTACTTGGAAACAGTAGATTTTTCTTAAAAACAGTCGGTTTCTTCTTGAAGATAATTGTTTTTCTTAAAATCTGGCGACTTTTCGTAAACAAATTCGTTTTTCCGAAAAATTAGTCGTTTTTGTCTTCCTAAAGCTTTAGTTAAAATTACCCGCGCTTGTCTAGATACCTCCCCCCCCCCATATTTTAGATAATGACGATTCTTACGGCGCCTAGGCCACTTAAATATAGGTACTACTTACCATCAATGCCGTCAGACAATCCTGTGAAATAAAACAAGTCTGTCTGGTCCTTATTGCTAACTTAAAAACGCGTGGGCTGAGCTGACAGAGGTCATGAAGTCATGAAATGAACTGAGAAACTCAAACGTCAAAGTTTCGTCAAACCCACAAAAATAACTCAACTCCCTTCAAAGACATTAGCCTCCCAGGGGATAAGCTGTCGACCGCCGACGGGTCATTAATAAGGTCCGTAGTTGACTTCCACGAAACGAGTCAGACGCGTCTTTGAAATCCCCATTTTATGCAACAAAGACATTTGCGAAAGATAAGAAACTTAAAGTTGGACATATTTTACATAGAGGAACAAATGCGGTATAAAAACCATTTCGCGGCATAATCGCCGCGTGCGGCATGATCAAAATTTTATGCGGCATTTCTTTCAGAATCGCGGCGTAATGCCGCGAAATGCGGCATAAGTGGCAACACAGATTTCCATATCCTTTCTGCAATTACGTCCACGGGAAGAAGCGAATTAAAAATTATACAACACAAACCTTAGGACCTCAGAAATGGCTATGTTATTTACAGGGGTTTATGTCAAACATTTATTAGAACATGTCATAGATTCCTCAGACAGATTGTGGTAACGATCCGTAAGACAGGAGTGACCCGGCTCAATAGTAACCGAAACTCTAAAAAACGGAATTTTGATACCAATAGAATACAAATCAAAAGAATTGGATTTTTATGCTGAATTTAAAAATATAAGTTTCATCAAGTTTAGTCCTACTCATAAAAATTTAAAAGCCTGTGAAAATTAGCCTTACTATCGAAAAAAGTCGAAACACCCACTAAAAGTGATAGAATCTCTATGAAAATCACACCATCAAATTCAGCAAATCAGAGAACCGTACTGTAGAGGTTTCAAGCTCGCGTTTGCAAAAATGTGGAATTTTGTATTTTCTTCCAGAAGAAAGATCAAGGATGCGTGTTTATTTGTTGGTTTTTTTCCCCAGGAGTTATCGCATCGACCCAGTGGTCCTAAAATGTTGCGAGAGGGCTCGTTCGAATGGAAATTAAACTTTCTATTACCCTTTTTAAGTGACAAAAAATCGGAGGGCAACTAGGCCCCCTCCAACGCTCATTTTTTCCCAAAGTCACCGGATGGAAATTTTGAGATAGCCATTTTGTTCAGCATAGTCGAAAAATCTAATAACTATGTCTTTGAGGACGACTTAATCGCCCACAGTCCCCACGGGAAGGTCTTCAAGCTATGAACTTTGCCCATTGTTTACATATAGTATTGGTTATTGGGAAGCATATAGATGTTTTCAGGGGGATTTCTTATGGTGGGGGGGGGAGTGTCGGGGGAGAGGGCTAAGTGGGAGGATTTCTCCGTGGAGAAATTTTTAATTGGGGAAGAGAATTTTCCATTAAGGGTGTGACGAATTTCCCAGCATTATCAAAAAAACGATCAGAAATTAAATAAAAAACAAGTTTTTTCAATTGAAAATAATGAGCGACATTAAAACTTAAAAGGAACAGAAACTATTACGTATATGAGGGTGATTTCAAAAGAGCTATTAATTCTAATTTAACGGCCTTTGTGATTCAGGGGTCATTCTTAAAGAATTGGAACAAAATTCGAACTTTAGCGTAAAGAGCAAGGTACTGACGAAGGAACAAACCCTCTCATATACGTAACTGTTCGTTTTAAGTTTTATGTCTCTCCTTACTTGGAGTTGAAAAAACTTGTTTTTTTTAAATCTAATTTTTGATCAGAACCAAATCACTTACATAGAACATTAATCTACGACTACATAATACGTTACACGTGTTTATGTAATTACTGGCAGACGATTTTTATTTGTTTGCGAACTGAACAAATATTCCCAAGATTTTCAATTAAAAGGGCAACAAAATTATTTTATAATTTAAAAAAGACATTATCAAAGCCTTGCATTGGATTGGAAGTCGTCCCAAAAACGTCTGCATTATCTGCCATGTATCTCTAGCACGAATCGAGTAACCGATCTGTTGTGTGTTTTTTTTTTAAATGCATATTTTCAAGCATCATATAATCGCACCATAAAAGTGAAAAGATTCCTCCTAGATTTTTCTTAAAGGGTGAAAGGATTTGTGAATAGAATTTTGAAATGGTTCTTGGTAACAAACCATAAGTTAAGAGGGACTCGGCCCAATAGTAACCAAAACTCTAAAAAACTGGAATTTCAATAACAGTTAATTCATCAGAAAACGGCTATAATGCTGATTCTAAGTATAATAATCAAATTCAGTGAGTTTAATGTTACATTTAAAAAGTAACGAGCCCAAGAAAATTTGCCGGATTTTTTAAAGAGAAAACAGTACAAGCCACGAAATACCGAAGCCAACATACCAAAACCAATCTTTCAAACAAACAGAGCCATCTTCAGAGTTCAGAGAAAGCACTTAAAACTCAAAGCAAGAAACATTGCAAACCATAAGTTCAAACAAAGAAGCCTTTGAAATTCTAATGAACTCAATTACAGAAACCACGAAATAGCAAGCTTAACCTATCAAACCATAAACTTCAATAAAAACACCCAGGAAATAGACAAAGAAAATACCGAAAAGTCAAAGTGCGAAAGCATCAGACAAAGTAAACCACGAAAGCCTAAAAACACTCGCAAGGAAAAACACAAATCAGCAAACTAAAGTCTCAAATCATAGGTTTCACACAAGACACATACAAGGCCTAAGAAACATAGCTCAGAAAAGCCCAAATTAGCAAACCAAACACACAAAACCATAAGTTTCATAGGAGTCAAAGCACAAAGGGCTAAGAAACCTAGTTCACAAAAGTCCAAATTAGCAAACTAAATACCCAAAATCAAAGGTTCCAGGCAAGTCAAACCATGAAAACCCAAGAAAGATTGTTCAGAATAGCTCGAATTAGCAGACTAAAAATTTCAAGTCATAAGTTTCAGACGGCAAACTTAGGAAAACCAGACAAACGTAACTCAGAAAAGCCCAAATTAGCAAATTAGTCACCCAAAATCATAAGTTTCAGACAGTGAACCTACGAAATCATAAGAAACCTAGCTCAGAAAAGTCCAAATTAGCAAACTAAGCATCTCAAATCACAACTTTTAGACAAGTCAAGCACAAAATAGCAAGTTAAATATCCCAAATAATAAGTATCAGACAACACACCTACATAGGCCTAAGAGACTTAGCTCAGAAAGGCCAGATCAGCAAACTCAACATCCCGATCATAAGTTTTGGACATGTCAAACCACAAAAAAAAACTAAACATCTCAAAAATAAGGTTTCAGATGACAAACAAAATGGAAAGGCTAAAAAACCTAGCTCGAAAAAGCCTGAATAGCAATCTATACATCCCAAATCGTACTTACTTACTTTACTTTCAGCGGGAACCAGACGATGATCCATCTTGCCCGGCACCAATGAACGATGAGGATGACTGACGTAGTTCAACACGATCTGTCAGCTGCAGCCTCTTCTGCAATCCTCCGCCAGTTTTTATCCCAGCGACGTCCGTGTCGTCGGAAGCCATCCCAAGGATCCAGGTCATTCTTGAATGTCTGCCAAAAATTCTTTATTTTGCCGCCTGGTTCCGTTTCCAAGTTGAAAGGGGGTCGCAGGTGAGAAAATCGCGGGATATAGTTCCAGCTGGTCGTCGTAGTGTGTGTCCCAAGAATTTCAGTCGTCGTTGTTTTATGATTACCGAGAGAGGGGGCCTTCTGGGCACAACGCCTTCGAACCTCAGCGTTTGAGATATGAAACCATCGGATGACCCGTAGTATGAGTCTCATGGAGCGATGGTCGAATAGTTCTAGTGAACGGGTTTCTTCGGCCTTTAAAGGCCAAGTGTCACAGGCGTACAGCAAGGTCAATTGAACAGTTGTCTTGTAGACGTTCGACTTTGTTATGATGCTATGTTCATGTCTATTCCAAAGCGACTTCTTCATGCTTGTGAAGACACCCCATGCCTTTCCTATTCGAGCTCTAACGTCAGCTTCTGCACCTCGATTCGGTGTTAGGATAGAACCAAGATAGCAGAACTCTTCAACAGTCTCGATGGTTCCGCCCTCTAGTTGCATATCTGGGTGGTCTGGGCGTTTGCTTTCATGATTTTTGTTTTAGACTTGCTGGTCATGAGGCCAGTTTTCTTTGATGTACAGGAGACATCGTTGACCATCTTTTGGAGCTCAGCCGACGAGCTACTCAATAGACTTAGTTCAAATCAGTTCAAACTTAACATCTTAAAGAATTGGTTTCATACAACGCGCCTACGTAACCCTAATAAACCTAGCAAACTAAACATCTCAAATCATAAGTTTCAGGCAAGTCAAACCCTGAAATACCAAACTAAATATTACAAATCATATATTCCAGACTACTCACACCAACGAAATGCTAATAGACCTAGCTTAACAATGCCTTTAAAAGTGAATTTTGAAAGGGCCAACATCCCAAATCATAAGTTTCAGACAACACACCAACAAAAGCCTTAGAATCTAGCCCACAAAATGTAAAGTTAGCAAACTAAACATCCCATATCATAAGTTAGACTTCAGACAAGTCAAACATGAAATACCAACCTGATCTTCCAAATTTATGAGTTTCACTAAACACACACCCACGAAATTCTAAGAAAACTAGCCCAGAAAAGCACGATACAGCAAATTAAAAATCTCAAATCAAATATTTCAGGCAAAACACACATACGAAAGCCTAAGAAAGCTAGGTCAGAAAAGCCCGATATAGCAAACTCAAAATCTCAAATCAAATTTTTCAGGCAAAACACACATACGAAAGCCTAAGAAAGCTAGGTCAGAAAAGCCCGATATAGCAAACTCAAAATCTCAAATCATAAGTTTCAGACGAGTCAAAGCACAAAACAGCAAACTAAATATCCCGAGTAATAATTTTCAGACAACACCCACACACGAAAAGATAAGAGACCTAACTAAAAAAAAGGCTTGATTAGCAAACTAAGCATGCCTATTCCTAATTTTTCAATTAAGTCCCTACAAAATGGACAAGGAAACACAACCAAAGCTAACACAGACAAGTCAAACCACAAAACAGGACTGAAAATTTTAACAGACACTTAAAAACGTCAAAAACACGAACAGAAACTTGAAAAAGTCAGAAACTCTCTAACAGAAATTTGAAAAAGTGAAAAAAAAACATGATCAGAAACTTGAAAAAAGCAAAAGCAAATGCTAAATTGAAGAAAAACAAAAATTCCAACATCAGATTCTTCAATAACGAAAATTCCAGGCATTAAATTCTTGAGAAACAGAAAACTCTAAAATTAAATTCTTCGAAAAGGAAGATTTTGAACAGTAAATTCTTAAAAACCAAATTTCAAGCAATTAATCATATGCAGCGCAATAGCTTTGCCAAGTAAAAAGGGATGTGGTCATAGTGTATTATTATTGTTATTATTTTTTTTTACCAGGGCACCTCGTATAGAAGGAATGATCTTAGAAATTCCGTAGAGTGCTTATTCGATTTGAAATTTAATCTGAATTCTATTTAATCTGATTGGTTAAAATGTCCCAGAAAGAAACTAGGTATAGAACGTGAGGGAGAGAAACAGCATTATATACTTTCCTCCTGAATTATATAACTTCCCTTCTGAGTTCTATTTAATCTGATTGGTTAAAAATGTCCCAGAAAGGAACTAGGTATAGAACGTGAGGGAGAGAAACAGCATTATATACTTTTGCAAGGTGGCGTTTACCAAGATTCTGCTGTGATCCAACTGCACAAGCAAACGCATTACGGATCTTACGCTTGGTTCGGGCAATAATTAATTTCCGAATTGACTTTAGGGATGTACCAATAGATGTTCTTAATTAATTAGACGAAATTAAACATTCTTAGTGTCCCTTATAAGAGTTAAAGGAGATTAGAGGGCAAGCAGCCCTTCTCCCAAGCCCATTAATTTTTCTAACAAATCCAGTAAAAATTTTTAGAGAGCCATGTTTTTTTGCAGCACAGAGCAACGGTCCAGCTTCTATGTCTGTAAATATATTGTGTATCTCAATTCTCCCAAAATTATGCCATTAATCCATTATGTTTTAAAACTAAATACTGCTTTAAAACTAAATTAAAGATGCACTGTGTGTATGGTTGCAAATAATACACCTAAGCAATATATTTATAACGACTGGGGGTATTAAGTTGAAACTTTCGGGGCTACTATTATTACTGCTTCTGATCTTACAATGTAAAAAATCAAAAAGTGTAAATTTATTTGGGTTGTCAAAGTACATAGATATAATGTTTTGGGATTGATATTAAGTTGTATATTCCTGATCAAGGTGAGGAGGTATAAATTATACTAAACAATGCTATTTGTGTCCAGATTAAAAGTTGCTGAAAAAGTTTCCCAACATCAAGAGATCAAGCCAAACTATGGGTTTGGCTTGATCCTTGAAAAAAGTTATAAAATATTATTATTTTTTACAGGAAAAAGACTGTGTCAATAAAAAACGAACAGAGATTTATTTAAAAAACATTTCTATCAAAATAAGCTGTCAAAGAAAAGTAAAGAGATCCATTAAGCCAAAAATGAGCATAAATAAATTCAACTAATCTATCTAGCGTAAAACTACCATAAATCACCATAAATAAATAAATAATGCCAAAAACCAACAGAAATTACAATAAATAACAGAGTCAAATTGAAAACGAGCAAAATTAACATGAGTAGGGCTTAAGATTAAATAAAATAAAAAAAACAAGTTTTTTTAACTGAAAGTAAGGAGCGACATTAAAATTTAAAACGAACAGAAATTATCCCGTATATGAAAGGAGCTGTCCCTCCTCACCACCTCGCTCTTTATGCTAAATTTTTTTATTGTTTTAAAACACAGAATTTTGAGAAAGAGTCAAACTTTAGCGTAAAGAGCAAGGCGTTTAGGAGGGGACAGCCCCTTTCATATACGGAATAATTCCTGATCGTTTTAAGTTAATAGTTATCTATAATAGTTAAGTTAATAGTTCGTTTAAAGTAAAATAAGTAATTGTTGATAGTTTTAGTTCGTTTTAAGTTTTGATGTTGAAAAGTTTCGGTTTTAACTAATTTTTTTTATTAATTTTTGATTATTTTTCTAAGTAATGCTGGGAAATCCAGCACCCCCTTCAGAGCAATATCCCTTCCCCCATGAAAACTTCCTCCATGGAAAAGTCGTCCCACGTAACCCCCAACCCCCCCCTACTAACAGAAAAATCCCCCCTGAAAACGTAAGTATACTTCCCAATAACCAATACTATATGTTACCATTGGGCAAAGTTCATAACTTGCAGCCCTTCTCCCAGAGACTGTGGGGGATCAAGTCATCCTCAAAGACAGAGTTATTACTTTTGTCGACCATGCTGAACAAAATGGCTATCTTAAAATTTCGGTCGGGTCACTTTGGGAAAATGTTTTTTGGGTCACTTAAAAAGGGCACTTTTAATTTCCGTTCGTATGAGGCCTCCCACGATATTCTAGCACCACTGAGTCGATACTATCACACCTGGGGAGAAAAAACAAACAAACAAAAAAAAAATAAATAAACACGCATCCGTGATCTTTCTTCTGGCAAAAAATACAACATTCCACATTTTTGCAGATAGAAACTTGTAATCTCTACATTAGGGTTCTCTGATGCATTGAATCTGATGGTGTGATTTTCATTAAGGTTCTATGACTTTTAGGGGTGTTTGTCCCCTTTTTCGAAAATGAGGCAAATTTCCACAGGCGCGTAACTTTTGATGGGTAAGACTAAACTTGATGAAACTTATATGTTTGAAATGAGCATACAAATTTGATTCTTTTGATGTATCTATTGGTATCAAAATTCCGCTTTTTTTAGTTTCAGTTACTATTGAGCCGGGTCGCTCCTTACTTACAGTTCGTTACCACGAACTGTTTGAAAAGTTTGCTTACACTACCCTGGGTTTAATTTGGGTTAGCTTAAGCTAAGTTAGCACCATGAACCTAAACTAAAGGTTAGGTACATGTAGAAACAACAGATGGTAGTCAATCCCCTTTGTAAAATAATCCATTCAAGTGGATGCTATTTACGTGACATTTGTGTTTACATTATGTAAATACATTATATATTTATATTAGTATTTACGATACAATAACGGCAGAACGGTCCACATGCCTTTGTGGCGTGCCTGAACATCAAAAGCTATTTAAGAAAACCACAAAACTGTGTCTGTTTAGCCCGATCTATCAGGAATCGAAGGGTTTCCCCCTACTCTCGTTGTCAAGGAATTGGAAAAAAGGCAAAATTTAGCGTAAAGAACAAGGGACTCAGGTGAGCGGAACTCCTCTCATATACGGAACAATTTCTATAGTTTTTAAGCTTCAATGTTGCTCTTTACTTACAGTTGAAAAAATACTTGCCATGCCCATAGGTCTACTTCTCTTCTTCGACAATTTCCCCCCAAAATCCTACTACTCTTGAAAAGTTCCTCTTTTCAATTTCCTTGAAAGTTCCTATAGCAGAAAAGTCCCCCCAGACAATTTACCTGAAAAGGAAAAAAAAATTGATAAGGGTATTTTGTAAAATTTTCCCAGTGTAGAATTTGCCCTGGAAAATTTACCCCAGAAACTTCCCTCCGCACGAAAAACTTTCCCTGTGGAAAATCCCCCAGCAGAAGCACACCCATAACTTTTAATTTCCGTTCAAATGAGCCCTTTCTCGATATTATAGGACCTGGGGAGAACGAAAAAACAAGAACAAAAAGGAACCCACATCCGTGATCTTTCTTCTGCAAAAAATACAAAGTTCCACGTTTTTGCCGATGGGAGCTTGAAACGTCAACAGTAGAGTTTACCAACAGGCATAATATGACGGTTCAATTTTCATTAAGATTCCTTGACTATTCGGGTGTGTTTTTCCCTTTTTCCAAAATCAGGCAAAATTTCTCAGGCTCGGAACTTTCGATTGGTAACATTGAACTTAATAAATCTTATTTATTTGGAATTATAGGTAGCGCAATAGCGCTGCTTAAATAAAGAACCATGTTGGCATAATGTATTATTTATTATCGTTTTTTTTTTTTGGGGGGGGGGGTTAGACCAGGACACTTCTTGTCGAAGGAGTTGTCATAGAAACTTCTAAAAGAGCTCATTCGGTTGGAAATTTGAAGGGCTTGTGCCCTTTTTATAGCCAAAAGTGATTGCAAGGCAACTAACACCCCTTCCACGCCCACGATTCCCCAAAAACATCCAATCGAAATTTTGAGATAGCCACTTTGTTCAACGTAGTTTAAAGATGTGGAAAATACGTGTTTGCGGAGGACACTCTCGCCACTGCCTTCAGGGCAAGGGTTGTAAGTTATGCGTTGGGGGCATATAAGGATTTTATAGAAAGCTTTGTCGTAGAAACTTCAGAAAGGGCTCATTCGATTGGAAGTTCAAAGGGTTAGTGCCCTTTACAATATTCAAATGTGATTGGAGGGCAATTAGCCCCCCCCTCACTCCCACCATTTCCCCAAACACATGCAATCAAAATTTTGAGAAATCCATTTTGTTCAACGTAGTTGAAAGCTCTGGATATTAGGTCTTTGAGGATGATAACCCCATCAGAGTGATCAAGGTAAGGGTTGTAAGTTATGCCCTGGGAAAAAATCTTTTAAATGTTTTCCTTTTTATAACTTTAATGAATCAAAAATTAATTACGATTTTAAGAAATAAATATCAGCATATGTATATTAAACTGACAATACACCTTTATTTTTCCAGTAAATTCATTTGATTTTTTTCAGTAAAGTAAAAATTATGTTCTGGCTTTTAGACAGCATGGGATTTTAGAACCCTATTCATTTTAATTTCTGCTCGTTTGGAGTTCAACTCTGTTATTTATTTTAATTTATGTTTGATTTGGGTTATATTTATTCATTAATACTGATTTGTGATAGTTGTATGCTTGGTAGATTATTTGATTCGATTTTGTTCATTTTTATTTGATTATTTGATTTATTTGATTTATTTTCAGATTATTTGATTCGATCTTGTCATTTATTGACAAGGAGAGCAACTCTTTCATATACAGAAAAGTTTTTGTTCGTTTTGAGTTTTAAGTTGCTCCTTATTTTCATTTGAAAAAAAACTTGTTTTTTAAATTTACTTTCTGATCGTTTGTCAAATATTGTCGGTAAATTTGCCTCACTCTACATGAAAAATTCCATCCTGTCACGGGAAACTCCTATCTGGAAAGTTACTCCTATGTTAATACACCTCCCCCCGTAAAATACATCCCCCTGGACAATATTCCATCCTCCCTGAACCCCCCCCCCCCCATAAAATTTCTTGCAGATGATCCAGCCTGAAGAATTACCCTTAACTTTCATTTGAAAGAGACTTTCATTTCTAATTATTCTTCCGATTACTCTGGAAACCTCCCTTCCGAGGAATTTTCCCCCCCCAGAAATAAAAAATTACTTGAAATCCCCCACCCGGACATTTCCGCCGGAACATCTTCACATGCAAAACTGAACTGAAAAAGAGAAAGAAAGACAAATACTAAAAATTTCGAATAGGAATTCTGTCATATCCCCGCAATGTCAAGTTTCCCCCGTAAGGTTGTCCTCTGGAATTCTCCCCTACCCCCCCCCCCCCAGAAAAATGTATTTATACTTCCCAATAGCAAATGTTATTGCAAACTATAGGCAAATTGCATAACTTACAGATCTTCCCCAATGGCTTTGGGGGTCATGTTACCCCTAAAGGCATAGTTATTTGATCTTTCAACTATGCTGAACAAAATAAAATCTAAAATTTTGATCTGATGATTTTAGGGAAAAAGGGACGTTGGAGGGATCCAGTTGCCGTCCAAACGTTTTGGTCACTTAAAGATGGCACCAGAACTTTTAATTTCCGTTCAAGCATATGCTCTCCCAATCTTCTTAGACCAATAGTTCGGTGCGATCATCTCTGAGAAAAAAAATACGAATCCGTGATATTTCTTCTGGCAAAAAATCCAAAATACCATATTTTTGTATTTAATTAAAAAAAACTTTCCGAAAAATAGTTTTTCAAACAAAAGTAAAGGACATTTTAAACTTAAGATCAGCAGATGCAAATATATTTTAAAATTTAAACTCAAAACGATCAGAAATTACTATTAAAGAATAAATGAAACACAAAATGAACAAAAATTAAATAAACAATCATAGCAAAAACATACAACAAGTAATAATATAAATGAATAAATAGATCTTACAGCGAGCTAAGCTTAGATTGAATATGAATATGAAGTTTAAAACGAAAAAATTTTTTTTTCCTATTGAAGTATAAATGCAACTAAAAACGACTATAAATTAGACGAACAATTAATGCAAACCGTCATACAATAGATGTTAATGTAAATGAATAAATAAATCTTAAAACGAGTGAATAACCTATAAAAACCTTATATTTCCCCAGGGCATAACTTAAAACCCTTGCCCTGAGGGTTGTTGGGGAGTGTCCTCCTCAAAAACATATTTTTTATCTGGAAATCAACTACGCTGAACAAAATGGCTATCTCAAAATTTTGATTGGATGTGTTTGGAGGAATGATGGGCGTGTGGGGGGGGGGGGTGCTAGTTGCCCTCCAATCACTTTCGACTATTAAAAAGGGCACTAGAACTCTCGTTTTCCAGTCAATGAGCTCTTTGAAGTTTCTAAGACGACCCCTTCCATATTAAGTGCCTATCGAAAAAAATATAATAATAAAACATTGGAGCCGTATGGCCTTTACTATAGGCAACGCTATAGCGTTGCCTCTGATAGGAGCTTGAACGTTCTACAGTAGGGTTTTCTGATACTCTGAATCTAACAGTGTGATTTTCATCATTCCTTGACTTTTAGGGTGTTTCCCTACCTTTAAAAAAATAAGGAAAGTTTGCCCAGACTCGTAGCTTTTGATGAGTACAACTAACTTTGTTGAATCTTACATGTTTTGAATTAGCATAATAAACCGATTCTTTTGATGTATCTATTGATTTCAAATTCCGTTTTTCAGGGTTTCTGTTACTATTGAGCCACATCGCTGCTTACTTACACTTCGTTACCACGAACTGTTTAATGGCGAATTTGTGTCTGTTTTTCTTGACATTATGACAAATAAAAGACAAATACAAATCGTTTTCAGTAAAGTAACATTTACCTTACTTTTTGCATCTGTCACTCTATTCTTCAAACCCACATCGAAGCAGTTTGAATGCGATTTCAAAGTTGTTGATGACTATTTTACCGGAAGGATTCCGAGCGTCCAGTAACCCTCTATTAAAAAGAAAGAAAACGAGTTAAAAAATTTATTAGATAATAAAAATCTAAATGTTTTTAGCACACCTGCATTTGGAATTCAGAGAAAAATTAGTCCAAAAACAATATTTGCAGGTTATAATACAAAAGACCTTAAGATTTAAACACACACAAAAGTATTCAGCTGAACAGTAACTTTTCAGAGGGTGAACTCCAAATCTATTGCTTGATTGGATAACAAGCAACTTTACTTCTTGCGCAGGTTGGGATCAAAGAATTTCCTTGGATATTAAGATTTCTTGGGATTTCGAAGGTTCGCTGAATAGTCAAAGGATATAATAGGGTTGGATGTAAGTCATGCTTAACACTGAAACAGGGTAAGTTTGCAGTTAAACAGTCTTTGTTTTACTAGGTATAATCTCTGCTCTTTTTAATAAGGTATTGTTGAGCATTAGGAATTGTTGTTTTTGCAAAAAAACCGGTTTTAGCAAACACATTTTTCAAAAACTTTAGACCCCTGTTAAGTTTCTTACACTGGTAGCTTTCCTTCATCCAAATTTATGGGAGGGGGGCCTTAACCTACGAAATCATTATTAAATAAATATAAAAATGTTATTGTACTATCTCTAACTATTAATTTTATAAAGTAGATTGTAATTCATGAACTCAGATTCACTAAAAACTAAGTTTTTCTGATCGAAGTAAAAAGCGAAGATAAAATTTAAAACAAACAAGAATTACTGCTTCGCAGCTTATGAAACATGCTTCGCAGCAATATCTGCAATATTGGTACAAACAAACTGACTCGTGATATTTTTCTAATTTTTTTTTTTTATTAAGAAAAACTAAATTTTACTTGAAGTTGTAAGAGAATTAAAAATAGTAAAATTTACTTATCTCTTGACAGGGGAAAGACTGTTGAGAACCTTATAAATTGGACTTTTATTTTCTGTTGGTTAGTTGTTTTCTGCTCTTAATCGTGTTTTATTGCGCTAATTTGTGTTTTCAGTAAAGCGCTAGTTTTTCAGAACTCTACAAATTTAGGGAAATATTACGAAACAGATTATATGTGTCAATATTGCAGATATATGTTGTATAAACTGCAAATCAGCAATTTTTGTTCATCTTAAGTTTCATCTTAGCTCTTAGCTTCCATTAGAAAACTCTTTAACCTCCTCATAAATTTAGATCATTACTATTGCAATTTTTTGCTGTATCATTACGAAGTATTTGGAGCTTCTAATAAGATAGGATATAATTTCGTCATCTTTGCTTCTTAGACTTTAACATATTAGGAGACCTGAAATCATTTGACAAAAAGTTTGTAAGAAAAGAGAAAAACAGAATTGAGCGAAAAAAAAAAAAAATCAAAATTGGATAATTACATGCTACAACTTGAGTTCTTAATTTCCGAGCTAGAAAATGAAGTCTAAAGAAGATCTAAAGGTGTTTTATCTTTGTACTGTCAAATCAATTGATATTTTTACCCTCAGAATCTAAGGGTCAATGAACCAGAGACATCTATGAACTAGAAGAATTTATGAACCAGGGACAAGTAAGAGGCGACAATTGCTAACGCTCAGGGTAAAAGTATTTTCGAAGGGTTTCAGAATCTTTTCTGAAATTCCTTTATTTTCTTTCGCAATAATCTTTCACTATTAAGATTAATCGAAATTTTTGACTATTAAGATTTCGCTATTGAGATAAATTTACCCAAGTAAAGTGACTCGTAAAGTTTCCTTAAATTTGTAAAGTTCTTGAAAAACTTGTAATAACAAGAGCAATTGCAAATAAAAACTGTTTTAGTAGAGAAAAAGGTGTTTTGTTTAATCTTTTTTTAACCTCTAATTAAACTATATTTATCTTGAACTTGAAACAGAACCAATGAAGAAGATGAAGAAACAGAACTAATGAAGAAGAACCATAGATACCAACCAATGAAAAAGAGCCATAAGTTTAAGAATAGTCATTAAAGAGAACTACAAACAAAAGAACATTGCTAAGAGAGAATCAACAAAAAGAGCTATCAGTAAAAAATAACATTGAAAAGGAACTATAAACAGAAACAGACATTTACAGACGCTTACAACTATAAACAGAAACAACATTGCTAAGAAAGAATCAACAAAAAGAGTTATCAATAAAAAATAACATTGAAAAGGAACTATAAACAGAAACAGACAGTAAAAAAGAAATATAAATCCAGCGAAAGTTTGTGAAGCCTACAATTTTATTAAATAAAAAAAGCTATTTTTATTCAAATAAAATGAAAAATGACATTAAAACTTAAATATGGCAGATATTATTCCCTAATTGAGGAAGGCTAATATCCCCATTTGCAAAATACTCACTCTTTAATCTGAAGCGTTTGGTGCTATGCTGAAATATTTTTCAGTTCTCTGCAGTGGTTTTGGCAAATCACTTGCGTTTTAGCGGCCGTTCTCAAAACGTTGGGGGCAAAAGTTAAACTTTAGCTTAAAGAGCAGGGGTTTTAAGAGGACGCAGCCCCCTCATATATGGAGAATGACTCGTTATATTTATCTTTTAAAACTCTCTAAAACTGGCACTTTAATGAAAACACAAAATAGACGCCACAAAACAAGAATAGCAAAAATGTGGTCCTTAAATAGCCCGTGGATCCAAAAAAAATCAAGCAAGCTCAGTGCTCAGTGAATCACTAGCTTTATAGAATTCTACAATTTATTAATTATCAAAAGTCAATTTAATTGAATCCGTTTTATAGATATACACTGCATAAACTGCGAAACTAAATTTTTGTTTGTTTCGATCTCGCTCTTTACTTATATTTGATAACTTTATTTGGAAAAAAACTAATCTTTGTTAACTTTTTAATTTTACAAATATATACAATAAACCAAACAAAAGGATCTATTGTCTAACTTAGGTGCGTGAAGTAAGCATGTCAACATTGGTTTACTGTTAAAACATATCTTTATCCAAAACAGAAAAAAAGCTATCCGATTCCACAAAAATACACAGTTTCTTTTCAGCGAAATGTCAATTTATTTTCGTAGAGTTTGTCAGTGTTATAACTGACAAACGCTTTTTATTTCTAAACATTTCTCGCCCAGGGAATAGAACAGCGGTATTAATTTATTACTGTTCAAACATTACTGCTAAAACATATCTTTTACTTCGCCCTTCGCTAGTAAAGAACGAACTTCGGCTCATAGTACCTGAAAGTTATTAATACATTTTTGAAAAACTATCAAGTAATGAAGAATAGCACTTGAAGCTGATTGTTTTTTAGTTTTTTTAAACTGAAAGTAAGGAGCGACATTAAAACTTAAAACGAACAGAAATTATTCCGTATATGAAAGATGCTGTCCCCTCCTCAACGCCTCGCTCTTTACGCTAAAGTTTTTTATTGTTTTATAAAATAAAGTTGTGAGACAGAGTCAAACTGTAGCGTAAAGAGCGAGGCGTTGAGGAGGGGACAGCCTCTTTCATATACGGAATAATTTCTGTTCGTTTTAAGTTTTAATGTCGCTCCTTACTTTCAGTTTAAAAAAACTTGTTTTTTTTATTTAATTTCTGATCGTTTTTTAGTTAATGCAGCTTTTATTTTGGCTCACCGTCATTGAATAAGTAACCAAAATTTGCATAAAAATTTCTCCCACATCCGGGAGAAAGGCTCCCGGATGTGGGGCCGAAATATTCGGAGCTTTTGTGCATAATTAATTGTTTTGTATTTCACTGCTTTTTAGAAAATTAAAACCCGTTTTTCTTGTTTTAAAAATTTTTTTGTTTTTAATGGAAAAGCAGTGTGGTCTAAGAAATTATTTATATAAAAATTTTACTTTTCTTTTGCTAAATGGATGTCTCTAAATTTGGTTATGACGTAATTTACAAATACGTAACGAACGTAACGTAACGTAACGAACTTCTATATTCGTATATTTTTCTTCTGGCAAAAAATACAAAGTTGCAGATTTTTGCAGATATGAGCTTGAAACCTATGTAATAGGGTTTTCTGATACGCTGAATCTGACGGTGTGATTTTCATTAAAATTCTTTCACTTGTAGGGGATCTTTCCCCCCTCTATAAAAAATCAGGTAAATTTTCTCAGGCTCGTAGCCTTTGATGAGTAATACTAGACTTAATACAATTTATATATTTAGAATCAGCATTATAATCCCATTCTTTTTATACATTTATTGACATCGAAATTCCGTTTTAAAAGAAACGATTACTATTGAGACGTATCGCTTGTTTTTTTAATTTTTTTTTATTACATATATGTTATTACGTATATGAGGGGGTTCTCCCCTTAGTCAATACCACGCTCTTTACGTTTAAAGTTAAAACAATTTTTAATTCACAAACCCATGAATCACAAAGGCCGTTTAATTAGAATAGATAGCTCTTTTGAAAGCACTAAAAAAAACTGTAGGGTAAAGAGCGAGGTATTGACTTGGGGGAGAACACCCTCATATACGTAATAATTTCTGTTCGTTTTATGTTCTAATGTTGCTTCTTAGTTTCAGTTGAAAAAATTTGTTTTTTTTAATTTAATTTCTGATAGTTTTTTAAATAATGCTTGGAAATCCGGCACCCCCTTCATAGAAA
Organism: Artemia sp. Qi Xiang Cuo; assembly: GCF_049724085.1. Lineage (NCBI taxonomy): Eukaryota > Metazoa > Arthropoda > Branchiopoda > Anostraca > Artemiidae > Artemia > Artemia sp. Qi Xiang Cuo. The sequence continues at coordinate 64,859,570 of NC_142802.1, read as the reverse complement.
TGTCCCTTACCCCAAAGAAACATCCACCACGGAAAGATTATCCCGAGTTCTTCTCTTAGATTTTGAAAATACATTTTAACCCCTCCCCCTAATTTTCGTGAGCTGACGCCTCTGCCCCTAAACATTGACTCAGAAAATTTTTCTTTCAAATGGTTTGAAACTTGTATAAAGTTTCTCTAGTTGCCCTCCATTTTTTGGTCACTTAAAAAGGGAACTAGAACTTGTAATTTCCGTTTCAATTAGCCCTGCTACGATATTCTATGACCAATTGGTCAATAAGATTACCCCTGGGAAAAAGAAAAAAAAAACAAATAACAAAAAAACAAAACAAAAAAATAAACACGCATCCGTGATCTTTCTTCTGGTAAAAAATGGAAAATTCCACATTTTTGTAGATAGGAGCCTGAAACTTCTACAGTAGGGTTTTCTGATACGCTGAATATGATGGTGTGATTTTCATTAAGGTTCTATAGTTTTTAGGGGGTATTTCCCCCTTTTTTCGAAAATCAGCCAAATTTTCTCAGGCGCGTAACTTATGATTGGTATGATTAAACTAAATTAAACATATATATTTGAAATCAAAATTAAAATCTGATTCTTTTGATGTATCTATTGGTATCAAAATTCCGTTTTTTAGAGTTTCGGTTACCATTGAGCCGGGTCGCTCCTTACTTACAGTTCGTTATCACGAATTGTTTGAAACGTTTATTGCAAAAAAAAGAAAAATCTGTGGAAACTTGGGAAAAGAGCCTGAAACGCCTTTAATCGAATGAAATTGGATCGAAATGAAAACTAAACAATTAGAATCTTCATAACTGAAAAGCATATTTACTTATTATTGAAGTACTCACAGGGTCCTGAATATAAATAGGATTTTACCAGGCTATAGACAAACGTACAGTTCATCTGCTGCAGCTTTATTTCAATAAAAAAATAAAACACATACAAACAAATTATTCTTAAATTAAGAAGGCCAAAACAATTTTGAAGATTTAAATAATCCTAGTAGGGAATAATTTTTTCAATAGTTTTAAAGATTACTTCCTCTAAAATTTTCTAGTTCAAGGAGCGAAAATAACAAATACATAAATTGACTTAACAATAGCACATCTCTTTAAATGATATTAGCTACACGTATAACATTTTCTTAGTGTCCTTCAGTTTTCTAAAATCTCGATATATTTCATATTGGATAATATTCCTTAAATATTTGAATATTATTTTTAACTTTTTTTTTCTGTCAGGGTTGTCAGCTTGCTATGTTAATTTTTGGTTGTTTTACAATTTGACTCGCTTATTTCTTGTAATTTCTGTTTGTTTTGGGTTCCATTTATTTATTGATGTCGATTTGTGGAGTTCTACGCTCGGAAGATTACTTGACTTTATTCCTGCTCATTTTTGGTTTAATGGAGCTCTTTACTCCATTAAACCAAAATTAATGGATTAATTTTGGGACTCCATTAAACCATTTTTGTATATTAATTTCTGTTCAATTTTTTATTAACATTGTCTTTTTCATAGATTTTTTTTTACATCTTTACAGTTTTTTTTTCTATTGGTATACATAGTTTGCCTTGCCATTTGTGTGCCAGAGAAATATTTCACCAATGCTTAATCCCGACACAAATTATATTTTTTATACCTCCTCAAGTTAGCCTGAAAAATAAAAAATAATGTCATTCGCAAAAGAAAAATTCTGTGTTCTTTGTTAACTTAGATACACTTACACTCTTTTGATTTATTCGAATTTTAAGAGCAGAAGTATTAATGATGATAGCCCCGAATGTTTAAAATTAATACCCCCAGTCGTTCTCGATATATTGCTGTGGTGTTTTATTGGCAACGGTGCACACAGTGAAAAGCAACATTTAGTTTTAAAGCGTATTGGACTGATTACATAATTGTTGGGGGTTGACATACCAAATATCCCTGGAGAAATGTTACAGGAAGGTTTCACTATGCTGAACAAAATGACTTTCTAAAATTTTTGACTGGTTGTGTTTGGAAAATGAATGGGCTTGAGAGGAAGGGGTTGCTTACTATGAGAGGAAGGACTATAGATAATGTATAATAGTACATTTAATAGTATATATAAGAGTATAATAGTCCCTTATCATTTCCTGAAAGTTCCAAATTAATATGCCCAGTTTTTATAACTTATGCCCTTTTAACAATCCGGATACATGTAAAGTATTTTGATCTAGTTCAAAAATCTCCTAAAAATTCTCTGAAAGGCTCGCCGGAATTTTCTTCGTCTTTTTGGAAAATTGAATAAAAATAAACAAGTTTTTTTTACAAAATAAAACAAATTTTCTCAGGCGCGTAATTTCTTATGGGTAAGATGAAACTTATATATTTGAAATCAGCATGAAAATCTGATTCTTTTGATGTTTCTATTGGTATCAACATTTTTTTTAGAGTTCCGGTTACCAATGAGCCGGGTCGCTCCTTACTTACAGTTCGTTACCACGAACTGTTTGATAGAGTTCAAATATACCTAACTTTCTCAATAACGTATACTATAGTGAACGAATTGCAAAACTTACAGTCCTTAACCTGAAGATGATTCGAAGTTTAAATGACCATACGTTCCGTAAGAACCTTATCTGCCCCGGCATAACATACAACCCTTGTCCCTGGGCTATGGAGGGTTGTGTCCACCCTGGAGGTATTGTTATATGCTCTTTGAACTATTGTGAACAGTGGTAACATTAGGGGAACGGGGCTGGGCCATACCCTCTGATTTTTTGAGGGGCCCAATTTTCAACTCTGAAGCTCTTAGTTTCCTTTTCCAAATTCTTTGTTGCTTTCAATTTATTCCTGAAAAACCAAAAACCAGGTCATTAGAAAACAGCAAATTGAAGACACTCAAAGATTTGCAGCAAAAGTCACCCATTTGAAGAATATCTTCTTTGGCATGGTTTCGTCAGATTCGGCCTGTTACATTATACTGTCTCCAATAGTTCATGTACCCGTTCAGCCTGTAAAGTCATTTGCAACATCCGGGAAAAGGAGGTATCCAGACTAGGGTCTTGGAGTGTCGTTCCTCATTTTGTATTGAGTTCATGGTATACTGTAGTGTCTTTTTTTCCAGAGATGAAACATATTTCATACCACGCGTATAGCGTCTGAGCAAATACGTCACAAGCTTAGTTCAGTTGCTGATGGCAAAAAGCAGGTTTTTACATAGGCATACCGTGATGTGTATATCAGATTCGCGCATGCGCGAAAGCGGAGTATGAATCTTGTGTGGTTTTAAATGCACACGAAAATTCAACAGCTCCTATTTCTTGGCATACCCATGGCTCGAAAATTCAAAAGAACAGGACTCGGTATTCTGCTTTTTTTTGCCGACACTTCAGTGGATCATCGTTCAGATCAGGCTAAATGTATGGCGCAAGAGCACTCATCGACGTAGGACTGAGAAAGTGGAAAGTTATTTCAGAGTGGTAAGGTAGCACGAAAGCAGTAACCGGCAAAAAGCATGTACTATTTCCTGGACGAAATTTAAAGCTATTCAGATGGAGACGGCCGAATCTGTTGCCTCATGCCTCTCCAAAGAACGGGAAAAGGAAATATTAGAGAACAGACGGTATGTTAAGGCTCTGCTAAAAACTACAGCCTTACTTGGACGGTAAAATCTTGCGTTTCGTGGCCATGATGAAGGAGAGTCCAGTGCCAATCGAGGGAATTTCGTTCAGATGGTAGGTCTTTTAACGGAAATCAATCTGGACATGATGGACAAGTTTAGCAAGGCCTAAAGCTGTTACTTGGCACACGAGTGCCAAAACGAATACATTGACATCATAGGAAATAAAATTAAAAGGTCTATCACGAAAGGAGTCAGAGAAGCAAAATATCTTGCCGTTCTTGCTGACAAAACCAATGACCTCAAAAAAAAACAACTTGTAATCTTAGTGCGCTATGTTCATGATATGAAAATCAAAGAAAGAGCCATAGCTTTCTACCACATGCGCAAGGTTGATTCTAAGAGTTTGGCCGACTTTATCTACAACGTAATAAAGGGTATCGGCCTTGAATAGTCAAAATACGTCAGACAGTGCTATGACGTGGCAAGTGTAATGAGCGGACGTTTTTCAGCAGTACAGGTCCGTCTCCGGGAAAAAAAACTGCAAGCGGTGCACACTCACTGTAATTCCCATAAATTTAACCTTGTTATTGGCAATCGTTTGCAGAAAATACAAAAAAAAACTGGCAACGTGTCCGTGCTAACGCTTGAAAGGGCAGTTGTGACACATTGGTCTTGCTGGTATGGATAATTGGCTAAAATTCTGGTAAAATATGACTGCATACTCGCAGTTCTTTTAGTTGTTCAATAATCTGCTGACACGGAAGATATAATAGAATCTACAGGTTTTAAGAGTAAACTAGAGTCGTGTCTCTCCATAATAAGTTGTCATGTTATTCATGAAGTTCTTTCAACAATCAATCCTCTTTCTGGACAACTGCAGGCCCCAGATCTGATCATTTCAGAACCCTGCACTTTAATAACCACAAATAAAAACAACTGAAGACAATACGTGATGTCAGGTGTTTTCGAGTCCAAGTCTAAGGAGATGGATATTAATGTTGGACCTGATCTGTCGGAAACAAGCGCTCTTGCTTCAACCATGCCAGCAAAATCAAAACGAGTTCAGAAGATATTCGGAAGTCTCAACGACTATTTGACGACATCAACACTTGGAAAGCACAGCACTGAGTCTGTGGGTACAAGAACCGAAGATAAAATTCGAAGAGAGTTCTACGAGGTTTTAGACAGAGTGATAAATGAGTTTGAAGAGCGTTTTTCTGTCCAGCTGCCAGTAATAGAAGCCACACGATGCTTTAATCCAAATCCCAAGACTTCATGAACACAGATTTACTTCTCGAGATCACGAAATACTTTGATAAGGCTGGCATCGATGTTATAAGGCTGAAGGGTCTAGCTTTGATAGCTGGTGCATATGTGTCGCAGCTTCCACAGAAACAGGCAAACGCTTTAGATCTTTTCGAAAGGCTAGGAAGATTGAAAGAAAGTTATTCTGAGGTTCTTGAGGTCATGAGGGTAGTCCTCATACTCCAGAGGTGCCAATTGGGGGTGGGGGAGGGAAAGGAGCCTTGCCCCCCCCTAGACTTTGAAAATTACCTTTAAGTTTTATTTCACAGCCATTTTCTATTTTAGTTATGTGCTGTATTATACCAGCGAGACTGGCTAACTGGTCGTGTTTATTTTTTGCCCCTGTGCATCGTTTTGCACAGCTAATAAATAGCACTTTTCTTTTTTGATGACATTGTCTTGAAATGTCCCGTCTTTCCCACTCTTGTACCACCCTAATTTTACCATTAGGAGACAATCTTGTTTTGAAATGTCTAAGAGCGCGTCTACGCTATTTTATTCCCAATCTTCGACGGGAAATGTGATTTCTGAGTAGCGTTTATTCAAAACTAAACGTCAGCTGGTCAGTATTTCTTTACATTTTCTTCTGAAGAATTCGTAATCAAACTATGAGTAAAAAGCGACAACAAACTTTGGAACTTTTTACGGTGAAAATGCGGAAGAAAAATGAAGTAACTGGCAATAGTGACAGCGCTCAAAGTGTCGGGTTAGTGGAGATAAATTCCACTACCTGTGACAGTCTTCGGAAACAAGTGGAACAATAACTGGCTCAGGTCAACATGAAAGTTTGGTCTGTATCCCTGAACCCTTTGCAGGTTCCAGTAGCAGTAGCAGTCAAGAATCTCTCTCAGATATCTCTATGACGCGTCATGACAAACCAGCTCAACCTATTTTTGAGAGATATCCAGGTTCCACTTCTAACGGTAAGAAATTCAGTTCAATTTACTATAAGAATTATGAATAGATTGAATGCTCGAAAAACTTGAATTCCGGTTTTTGTTTTGCTTGCCGCCATTTTTCTATGGGGACTCTAAGGGCTGGAGAAACTGCTAGAAAAAGGGCTTTCATTGAGTCAGGATTTTGCAAGTGGAAAGACGTGTCTGCTCTAATAAAGCAACATGATGGTTCTGAAAGACACAGGCATTGTATGTCAGCATAGACGGAATTTAAGACAAATAGTACTAATACCTCGAGATCTATAGTAAATGCCTTAATTCAATCCAGATCTCAAGAGGTTCAGGAAAATAGAGATCATGTGAAGTATATTTTTCGTGCTATTTGCTTTCTTGGCCACCAGGGTCTTGCTTTGAGGGGTCATGACGAATCAGAAATATCTGCAAACCGGGGTAATTTGGTTGAATTAATGGAGGAAATTTCTAAAGGCAACGAAAAGCTGAAGGCCCAGTTACAGCGTGGATATGGCCACTATTGTAGTCATCAGTACGAAAATGACACAGTTAAACTGATAGGAAATGCTTTGCACCAAGACATTAATTCAGAAGTAAAATCACCTAATTACTTTGCTATTCGTATCGAGGAGACAAAAGATATTTCTAGAAAAGAACAATTAGCGATCCTACTCAGGTACATATCAAGTGGAAAAGCAGTGGAGCGACCAATCGGCTGCTATCACATGCACAAATTAGACGCCCAGAGCTTATCCACCTCGCCTTGTGAAACTATAAAAAAGTCCGATGAAGATTTGATGCGGTGTATTGCCCAATGTTATGGCGGCGCATCTGTTATGAATGGGGAAATTAACGGAGTTCAAGCAAAGTTTAGGGGAAGGTACGTCATGCAGTTTATGTAAACTGTCACGCCTATAGACTAAACTTGGTTTTGACAGACTGCTTAAAAAATATCAGTGAACTTTCAGAATTTTCTCTGTGGTGTAAAGACTTTACGCATTTATATCATGCAGCAATACTCGACACGAGCTATTTGTAGAATCCCAACGTATTAACGGGCAAAAGATCTTAAAGCTTGAGAGGACCGTCCAGACTCGCTGGTTTTACGCATTCCGCTCTATTTCGAAGGTGAAGGCAAGATTTAATTGTATTGTTGCTGTGCTTGCCACAGTCTCTGATAGGTTCAACGGTGAGACAGCGTGTGAGGCAAAGAGAATACTCGATAAAATTAACTCTGCCTCTTTTGTCTCAACTTTGCACATAATGGAAAAAGTATTAGTAATTGTAAATGGCTTATTAGAGCAACGTCAGTCCAAAAGTTTGTTGATTTATAAGGCATTAGCACTGATTTCTGGGACATATGAGACACTCCAAGAGCTAAGAAATGATAACGAATGGGACAACTTAAGCAAAAACACATCTGAATTCTTGGGTTTACACGATATCCAGGAATCTAAATCTCCACAGTCTAAAACCAGTGCTCGAAGCAAGAGAAGCCAAGCCATTTCTATTCGTCTCAAAGACTTTCTTTTAAACTCAACAACCAGTAAAAGCAATACCAGTCAGCCAGCTCAATCAGACTCCGGTGAACTTCTGTACTTTGATGTAATAGACCATTTCACGAGCGGAATGGACCAACGTTCCATGCAAAATATGCCTCTGCTCGACGCTTTATCTGCCTTCGACCCCTCAAGTTCCGATTTCCTCGAACTTTCGAAAGTGGAAAGGGTTATTTGTCATTATGAAGGGATTCTCGATGTCGATGACCATGAAATAGAATCCCAGCTTTCTCTTGTAAAGTTGCATCTTTCAAAAAGTGATATTTCAAAGATGGATCTTCTTCGAGCTATTAAAATCTTATCCTACCTCCCTGTTGCCTATTCTGTAGTGCTAAAACTGATGAAGCTAGTTGCTGCTTTGCCTGTGGCCACTGCCAGCAATGAACGATTCTTCTCGGCATTAGGGCATGTGAGGGACTATCTGCGATCGACGACGGGAAACGACAGACTCAGTGATATCATGATAATGGCCGGTAAACATCAGGAGGTAAAGAAACTGGATTTGGATAGATTAGTCGACGATTTTGCCAAGCAGCGAAGTTGCCGCTAACTCCTGTTTTAGGTATGTTCGCTCAATGTTGTTTTTTTTGGAATCTTCATTAAAAAAATTTAAAAAAAATCCTTCACCCACCCTCCTCCTACATTTTTGTGAATTAGCGCCATTGTCACACTCCCGCTCACAACATGCTCAAATGAACGATTTCTCTCTGTGTTGACATTGTAAAGGATTACCTTCGGACAACAATGGACAACGAGCGACTTTCGCATTTGCTCCTTAAGTTCTCTAAAACGTTTGCAGTAAAGGAGCCCGATTTGGAAAAGATTGTGGACGACTCCGCAAAAACGAAGCCAAGGAGATATCCATTGCTTAAGTAACTGCACGTAACTTTCAGTTTTTAATTTATGTGGTTAATATTCTATCTTGTAATGCTCGTGCCCTATTATAGTCACATTAATCGATACAAAAAGCCAAAAGTCATGAATAACAAGGCAATTTTCTTGATTTTAGCGTCACACTTGTATTTAAAAAGTAAAAAATTAATATTGCAAGAAATTAGTTTAAAGTGTTTGCACCAACAGCAGTTTGTGTCCAGCTGTTCTCTACTAATACTAAGTCTTCTTAATTTTTTTCAGTTTCCTCTCCCAGATAGAAAAACCGCTGTTATAAGTTTCCATCTTTTCTAGTTTTAAAAAGTATGCCTTAAACCTTGAATCTTATTGATCAGTCAAGAAATTTATGCTTGAAAGTTGAACAATGTTCAGCTAGAGAGATTACGAACGGCGAACGTAATTGGCACTGTAGTCGTGCATAATTTTGATTTTATCGACAAGTGTGACTAGCATGTGGCAGGGGCATAACGATTTCTTAGTCCCTAACCAGATTGCAAAAGGCAAAATCTAAATAAATTACGTTGCTTTAATGTGTATTCGAAGAATAATCTGAAAAGTAGTCTACCAAACAGAGTAATTAAATTTTGAGTCTGGACAGGGGCCTAAAATTGATCTTTGCCCCCCCCCCTGAGGTTTTCTAAAATAGTGCCAATGATTGTGAACAAAATGGCTACTTCACAATTTTGATTGGATGAATTTGAGGAAAATAGGGTGTCAGAGGTTGAAAGTATTTAGGGAAATGATGGGTTTGGGGGGGCTGGGGTCCAATCCCTTTTTTTACTATAAATGGCACTAGAAGTTATAATTTCCAATTGAATTAGCCTCTTTTGACTTTTCTACAAACAATCCTTTTATATGATGTACTCTGTTCTAAAACACAAAAAAGGGGGAGGGGCAACTGCACTCCGATCACTTTAGCTCTTAAGAAGGGTACTAGAATTTCTGATTACCAGTCAATGAGCCCCCTCCGAAGTCTATACGACCACGGTCTCTTTAAAAACCTTATATACCAGGAACGCGTAATTTACATCGCTTGCGCTGTGAGATTTGCGGGAAGAGGCGTTGTCATCCTCAAATACATAATTTCTGGACATTTCAACTACGCTGAACATCATGGCTATGTCAAAATTTTGATTGAATGTGCTTGGGGGAATTATGGGTTGTGGGCTGTAGTTATCCTCCAATCCCTAAAGACTATTAGGAAGGGTACTAGCCCTTTCAATTTCATGTAGAATGAGCCCCTTTTGAAGTTTCTACAACAGTTCCTTCTATACGAAGTGCCCTGGTCTAAAACTGAAACCACCAAAAAACAAAAAAAAAAAAAAAAAATAATAATAATGCATTGTGCCCACATCACTCTTTATTTCAATCTTTACCTATGACTTCGCTATATAGTTTTTCTGGCTGATGAAGAAAAGATTTCATAAGCTTTACAAAAATTTGCCTGTTTCTTTTAAGAAATATCACATACAGGAAAATATCTTCGTTTTTTCTTAGCTTGAGTCCAGTAAAGAACGAACAATGTTGTCAAGCTTTGTTGATACCAAAAAATATGTAAAAAATTGAATCTTAATGATGGTTATAATGAGGATTGACAGTTTAATTTATATAGTGATATTCATTCCTAAAAGCCTTAATAATTTTAAATATATTAAGGTTAAAAAAGTGGAAACGTTCAAAATATTATTTGTTTTCAGTTAAGTGCAAGTAATTTTCCGATATTTAGACACTAATGATATACATACTTGACAACTAAAATGCACAATCGACCCAATTCAAAATTCCCCCTACTCATTCCCTGAAAGCTAAAATTCCTGCCATACAAAGTGACATGGTGGAAATTTTTTTTTTTTTAAATACATTGTGCCCACTTCGATTTTTACTTACGAAGCGCTATTAAGCTGCTTATGATATCCAATTATACAAAATTCATGCGGTTTAATGTTAACCATCAAAAGCTAAGAACCTGAAGAAATCTTTCCATTTTTTGAATGGGGAGGAGGGGAAACACCCCCGGAAAGAAAAAGAGATCTTAAGGAAAATCATACCATGAGATTGAGGATATCAGAGAAATATACCGTAGAGGTTTCAAGCTCCTATTAACAAAAATGTGAGCTTTTGCATTGTTCCTCAGAAGAGAAATCACGGATGCGAGCTTATTTGTTTGTTTTTTATTTTTTATTCCAAGGAGTAACAGTATAAAATTTCCGTATATGAAATAAAAAGCCGCAGCGCCCTTTTTAGTGATCAAAAATATTACGCCACGGAAAAGTGGCATTTTCTCCCATTTATGCCACCAAACTAAGATTTTGCTCCATGGAGAACCAAGTTGCTATGGATTGAAAATACTGAGATAGTTGATCAATTGAAAAGAAGTAAAAACCATAAATCGAAATTCCCCGATGTAGAGGAAGTAAGGCTACACGATGGCACATTTGTTCCTGATAAGTCACGTAGTTCATAAAAGAAAAATGGTGAATAAGGATATGTATCTTAATCATCAGTTTAAACCTGTTGATTTACTTTATTTTTAATGAAATTATTCAAGGTCGTCTATAAATTTACATAAGATATTATGAAGGGGGGCGGTTGGTCATTGAGTAGGCAGGGGTGGGGGATGCCAGACGCCCTAAAGAGCTCATGTCAATGCCCAAAATGTCTAAATCGCCATTAGCCTTAAGATAAATATAAAGGGTAAGAAGGGGTAGGAATTAATCACTCATCTCCTTCATTTAAACTAAGTCTGAATTAGGGTGCTGTGGGGCGATACATCTCTTCTTATTAAAAAAAAAATTCTGAAATATTAGCTTCACCTTGGTTTGCTTACGTTTTCATAAAATTATAGAGAATGATGTATAAGTTTGCATCAGCTATTCTGGAGAAGGCGCAGTCAGTCATTTTTTTAATGGAGGGGGCGACAGGGGTGAATCTAAAACATTTTCATAGGAGGGACAAGAGGGGTTTACTTTCGGATATTCAAGGAGCATGGACTATGTTATAATTTTCTCTTCACACTACGGGGGGGGGGGGAAGAATGCCCTGCCTCCCTTGCCCATACCAAACGACGCCCCTGGAGGGCGGGGCAAATGCATTAAAGAGTGTCCCTTCCATTGCCACAATTTGTTTTTATAATATTTAATTCACATGCCTACCGGCATATAGATGGAGAGGGGAAGCTTTTTTTGGGGAAAAAGGAAGTGCCAATAGCAGCTTCGTTTTCAGCGATTTTAAATGGTAACATTTCTCTTTTCCAATGTAATTAAACATGTGGGTGCGTCCGAAATGTAATGAGACTTACTCTATAAAGAGGAATTTATTCATCAAATTTTAAAAACACCTCAAAATTCTTCAAAACAGTTCCCCTGGGCGTCGATGGACCGTTGCCAGCGCCATTTTCATGATTCATAGAGTCCCTCGAAGTTAGCTTCCAAAATGCCTTTTAAAGAGTTGATTACGGCCTTCTGGATGGCGGCAAGGTCATCAAAACCGTGACCTTTAAGGGCGGTTTCCAATTTGGGGAACAGAAAAAAGTCTACCGGGCTTAAATCAGGGCTATACGGAGGCTGTGATAAGGTTGAAACCCACTATCCGGGCCAGGTACCGCGTCACATTGAAGGCGGTGTAGCTCGGAGCGTTGTCGTGGTGGAGCTTCCATCGATCGGCAATCTCTGGTCGTCTCATTTTCACGTTTCGGTGCAGTTGCGCAAGGATGTCTTTGTAGAAAGCAGCGTTGACAGTTTGTCCTTGAGGATCAAACTCACTGTATACCACACCCTGGTTGTCAAAAAAGACAATGAACATGGTCTTCTCCTTTGATTTCACCATTCTTGCCTTCTTGGGGCACGGAGACCCCTTTGTGTGCTGCTCGAAACTCTGGCGTTTGGTCTCAGGTTCGTATTGGAAAACCCATGTTTCGTCACCTGTTATTACGACATCTAAAAGTCTGCTTCACCGTCCAAAACCTCCATCATTTTACAGCACAGGTCAACTCGTCGTTTTTTTATGTTCATCACTGAGCACTTTTTGTACCAATTTTTCGCAAACTTTTCTCATGTTGAGATTCTCGTTTACAGTGTTGTGTACCGTCAACTTGCACATGTTAAGTTCTTCCGCCATGAATTGCAGACTCAATCGACGGTTGGAGTCCAAGAGTCCTTTAACTTTTGATACGTTTTCATCCGATGGACTTGTTGAGGGGCGTCCAGATCGATCTTTGTCCTGAACTGTCTCCCGCCCGTCTTTGAAGTCCTTGTGCCAACGAAAAACCTGGGCTTTTGATATGGCATAGTTTCCGTAGGCCTGCTCACTCAAGGCAAAAGTCTCTGAAGCAATTTTGCCCAAGAAAAAGCAGAGTTTGTTGGCGTATCCCTGCTCCCCATTTTTTACTTTTTATCCCGTGACCAAAATTAAAAAACAAACTTTGCGGAAACTATCGATCTTTACTCTCTCACTGTCCAGAAGCGACCGCCAGGGTTGCGACCAGACCAAAAATTTCGTAACGTCCAAACTCTTAAAAATGTAACTTTTTCGTAACTTTTGATAGGAAAGTCTCTTTTCAAGGCAGGGTGCCTTAATTTTACTATCTAGAGCCGTAATTCAAGGGAGGAGGTGACATTTGTTGCCTGTATAATTTGAAAAATATATTTTTACGTAATCTCATTAAAAATCCTCGCTCCAACTTTTAAAAGGTTTATAAAAAGTATATGATAATAACAGTTCGTGCTTCTTTACCTTCAGGAAATTCTTATTTATTCAACTGTAAGTGCTGCTTCCAGTTTACCAGCACAACAGAAGGAAACCCCTATGCGTGTATATAACCCTAGGCTACTAGTTTGCTTATTTTGTTGTTGTTGCTGTTAATTGCCATTATTGGTGTTCTAAACCAAAAGTTTATGAGTAATGCGTACAAGATAAAAGGCAAATCAATAAACACAGGACAATTTAGAGTTTTTCAGAAAAAAAGATAACCAACTAGATTTTTTTTTGTTAAAATTACAATAAAAACGATCTTAACAAATCCAGCTTCTTAAAAACACCCAAAAAATCATTTTAATCGCTCCCTTCCCGTCTAATATTTTAGATTGGCTTGGTCTCAGTCTTACCTCCTCAAACTTCAAATTTGCATCACTCCAAAATGAAGATTTGAGTAATTCCGAGTGACAGAGTTGTTTTTTTTTTTATTTTATCGAACCAAAAATATTTCAATTGTTGTCTTCAGTTCTTATACAAAACAGCAGTTATTTTTACAAAAAATGCCTTTTTCCGTTTGTAATTTGAATCGTAACTCCCAACCAAAAGAAAGCAGGAAATAAAAGAAGACTTCACACAATTCAACCCCAAGAATCTTATCCTAAAGCTGTTTTGATGGATCTCACTAGTCCAGGCACGTACAAAGAATTTTTAGGGGAGTAGGTCAAACAATAAAAAAAATTAAACTCATTTTCAAAATGAACTAAAAAGTAGATAATTTTTTTTCTCTCAGGAATATATGAATATAATCGAACATAAGGGGCACAAAAAGCATGGGTTTTACATAACATAAACACCAAATTTACTTAGGTTTTAAATGCATAAACGGAAAAAGTCGATGAGTCGAGGAAAACCAATAAAAAAGATCAAATTATGCAAAAATAAATCGATTTTTTGCCCCAAATTTTCACTTATATTTATAAACTCTGGAAAAAACGTTTTAAGTATTTGAATTTTCAAATTAAAAAAAAAATTAATTTGTCATCCAAGATTACAAACTAAGTTAACATAGCCTCGGGAAGTGCTCTTACCGTTGTGCTATACTGATAAAAGTGGGAAGTAACTGAACATTTGGAAATGGTTGAAAAACAATTCACAAATTAAAAAAAAATCGTGTGACAAAGATATTAATGGAAGATGGAACAAAGAGATCAGTGAGTTGGAAATGGTTTAATTAATAAAAATTAGGGGGGATAATAGAAATCCTATAATTTAATAAAGAAATGCCGAGATATTCGAAGAAATTTTCATTTTCAGGGGGTTGGGGCTTCAGTCTAGCCTCCATGGTCCCTATAAATCAGTTTTTAAGTAGACTGTGAGCCTACTCTATACAGATGCAAGACTGTTTATCTTCTTCATAAAAATGGGCATTAGTCTAGTTGTCTTTTTCTAAAGTCAAATATTTAGTGATTGTCCTTTTCTGAAGAGAACATGCTAAACACACAAGCAGTACCATTAAATTCTTTATTTTATACTATTTCCAAATGTCATGGCCCCTTTTCTGAAAATACACCCACCCCCTATTGGTCCGGGATATAGCCCTAGGAATATATTAAAAAAAGATAAACCAATAAAATTCTTACTTTACAATATGAAAGAACATGAAAGAATACAACAAGAAAGAATGTCATCGCAAGATTCGACACAACGATGAAATGTATTTATACCGTTATATGTGGGACCTCAGATGGGGAGGGGGGTATGATAACCAAAAATTGGCCATTATATTTGGAAAAAGTCTAGGATAAAATCAAAAATTCCGGCTCATCTAACCAACCCACTCTTCGATGCTAATGCTTAGATATAACCAAGAAATGGCTCATTTTTGCAGTTTCATAAATTTTCTCAATATCAGCTGTTCATAATCCCATATACAAAGAGCAAGTTTTGTATATAACGTGATATTATGTCCAACCAATCAGAAGGGGTGGGGGTGGGGGTGAGGTTGTTACGCAAAGAATAACATATATATATATATATATATATATATATATATATATATATATATATATATATATATATATATATATAATCAACACTTGTCAATTAGCTGGTACACACGCAAGATAGATGCTAAAGGAAACTAGTCAAACGGGTATCAGTCAATAGAAAATTGGATCGCAAAGCGTGGTTTGTCATTGCGTTTACAATATTTAAACTTTTGTTTTTTGGGGTTTAGGAGAAAAAAAGTACCGAGGTTAGGGTACGTATTTAATATATACTATGCTTTGCCCCTTCCCCAAACCCCCTAATGTGCGAATATATAGCCAAAATTTGTTTCTAAACTATTATATTTTCATCATAGGCCTATTTTGTTCTATTTCATTAGCATTAACCAAACTTGACTTCTCACGTGTGTACCAGTTAATTGACAAGTGCCACATTATCTTATAATCACTTCTTTAAAACAAAATTATAAAGAAAATAGCTTTTATTATTATTTACATGATTTTATAATATATTCCTTTCCCAACTTCAGCTAGCTCCTTTCCCGACTAATTTTAGTATGACTGTTGACGGAACAAGATTCAAACTCAACACTGATGAAATTGAAAGTTGGTGAGGTGACTAACTGACCATTGTCACTCGTCATTAAACAAATGATAATCTTATGCTCATGAGAGAGAATGTTATTTTAAATTGCTATACGAGCAAGCGAAGTGGGTATTTTCTCGTCCTAAAAACTGAGTGATTGTGTAATAAGATGTAATGACCACGATGTGAAAGAATGTCGATACTCATGTCAGTGTAATTAAAATGAGAACAGCAGATTTTTTCACAAGGGGAAAAATAGATCACTCAGAAAATGTGAAACTTACTAATTATTCAAAAGCGTAACATAATTGTAACATAAATTCAAAAACGTAACAAAATGTAACTGTTTTAAGACCGTAAAACATACCGTTTTATTTAAAACGTACCAAAAACGGTACGAACGTAACCTCGATGGCAACCCTGACTGCCGCGGGGAGCGATGCTTTGGCAAGACCCCATTCACCGATACCACCTATTGAGAGCGCTCCGGTGGCAATTGGAAGGTCGCGCGTCGGCCAGTCTCATTACTTTTTGGACACATTTTGTAAACATGATAGAACCCCATTAAAGAGGCTGTGATGGTTACGGAGGCCTAGAAGATCAAAAGTGAAACAGAATTTTCATCTAAATGACTAATATTACCTATCTTCGTAGACCAAAAACTCTACAGTGAAAATATTAGTGAGAAATTATTTTTTTCAAAATTACTGTTTATCGAAAATTTTGACTAAATATTCAAATTTTGTCCAAACTTTTAATCACAATCCATCATTTCAATGCTTCAGCAGAAAAACTTAAAAAGTCGGAGGCCACCATTTATTTTTAAATTTTAAATATAAAAACTTAACAGCAGGAAATCAGGAATTTAAGGAGCTGGTAGCCCACACCAAATCTTTATGGGGATAATTTAAAAGCCAATCAGAATTAAAAACTTTTTTTTCAACTGAAAATAAGGAGTAACATTAAAACTTAAAACACAGAAAATGTTCCACATAAGATTGTACTGCTCCCTCCTCGACTCCCTACTGCTTACGCTAAAGTTGTCTTTTTGTAGCAGTTTTTTTTTAAGAACGACTGCTTAAAGACAAGGACCGTTGAATTGGAATTACAACCTTTTTAAAACACCAAATGTTTTAGCGTAACGAGCAAAGGGTTGAGGAGATGGGTGGCCACCTTGATTACGGAATAATTCCTGTTCATTCTAAGTTGTAATGTTATTCCTTACTTTAAGTTGAAAATATTGTTTCTTTAATTAATAATAAATTAAATTAATCAAAAAACAAGCTTGAGTACTGGGTAATCCGATATATTGATGATTTTTTTCATAAAAGGGGAGGGGGAGTGTGTGTAAAAATTAGTGGTTGATCCTTATAATGTGATCTGTCAAACATTATGGCTGAAAAAAAAACTTCTTTAATTTTTTACCTAATGCAATGCGAGGGTCTGCGATTTGTACTGGCCAAAAAGGGTATCAATAAACCTCTCGATAGGTTTCAGATCAATCAAGCATATACCAATTTAATTTCCCGGCGTGAGGATTGTTTCTGATTTATCTATCTTTTAAAAGTCAAGTAAATAACAAAAAGGCAAAAATGATAAATAATGATCTAAAGGAGAGATAGTTAGAGTTGTGGAATTAGTCAAATAATACATCTTAGGTAATTACAAGTTTGAAATTTGAATAGATGCTAACTCTATCATCCATAAGGGACATTTAAGCAATATTTTATTTTTCTATGAAAAACTTTAAAAATATCGTACTTTCAATTTAAACCGAAAAGAAAAAAAAACATGATAAAAAACTTGACACATCATTATTTTATGTTGTCTTATTTTTAACTGATCTAGATTTATTTTCTTTGTTCTTTCATTTTTTAATTTTAATTTCTTTTATTTTTATATCTCTTTACTTTTATAATTTTGTTATTTCATTGATGGAACACCAGATCTTTACTATCTAGGCTTCCCTGTGATAGTAACTCAACCTACGTAAAGATAGCCTATGAGGAGTTTCCTTTGCATTTTTGGTTCAAGGGAATTCTAGCCCCCTGCATGGCTTGTTTTGGCATAATTGGAAACCTTTTGACAGTATTCATCCTTTCAAGACCACAAATGATTTCGTCAATTCATATAGTCCTACTAGGTAAGTAATTAATATACAAATTGCTCCTGGGTAAGATTATTTCCCAAGTAATTATTGTGCTTATTAAACTTCTCATAGTTTATGGAGTTACAGATGGAAAAAATAAACTGCCAAAGAAAGCGTTTTTCTTTCAGGCTTTATATTCCCTTTGTCAGCTTTTAGTATTTCACATTTTTGCAGTTTTGATAGTTCATCATTGGACGCAGGGACGTACCCAGCCTCTTTTCATTGGTGGGGGGGGGGCGAACTTCGTGGATTTTACCGAATCGCAACCTGATTTCTGCCGAGTTTTCGGCAGAAATCGAAATTTTTGAAAAGCCAAAATTTTCGCCTTTGACGAAAATTTTACCGAATGACAAAACAGTTAGGGACGGTGTGCCCCCTCCCCCCTTGGAACGCCCCTGATTGGACGGCAATTTTTCTATCATTGGTGACTTATTTTCAGCTTTATCTTTTCACCAAATTACTTTCCGTTTTTTTTACATTTTCTTTAGATTGAAATATACGTTAAAAATTGAACAAAACATGCAAAAATGGCAAAATTTCCAATGTTTTAAGCAAGTTTTAATGGCTCAAAGAAAACTTTCAGTAATATCATCATTGTGGTCGGGTGAATGGATAAATTTTAGACGAAAGATCCAATTGTATAAACATCTTGTCCTTTTGATGCACGTTAGAGTTGTTGCGTTGTCTTACAAAAAAAAGAAGAAAAAACAGAAATAAACCCCAAAAACATTAGCCTTATGGGCGGGACAAATACAACTAAATTCAGTGCCTATTTTCAAAATTTATACAAAATTATAGGTGTGTAGTTTTGTCCCCGTCTTGACAATTCAGCATTGATCTCTCAGATTGTCATCACTGTTCTGAAGTGGAATCAAAACTAACACTCTATTTTCCTTTCTTTTTTCCTTTCTTTGAAGTAAAGGTAGCAAACATAGATTAAATTGGATGAGCTGATCGTGTCCATGATGCCGTTTTTTTGAAAAAAAAGGTCTATTTAAAGGAAAGTAAAGAGGGACATTAAAACTTAAGAAAAACAAGTCAAGATGTTTTTCAAGGTATTTCAAGACGTTTTCAAGACGATTCAAGATATTTCAAGACGTTTTTTTAAGACATTTTTCGTCAAGATGTTTTTCTTCAAGATTTCTTTGGTTGTTACGAAATAGGGAATCTTTACCTGTGTTAAGGATGACGCATTCCTGCGTGACTAGTTTCTTTAGGCCCCGTGGGGAACCTCCGCTTGTAACTGAGGAGGGCACACAAACGTGTTAAGTAATGACGATGCACACGTGGGGTGTTAAATAATATTTTAAGAGATTTTTTTCTTCAATGTGTTTTGATTTTATTTCAAAGCATTTTTTTTTTCTCAGGGAACCTTTATATTCCAAAGATTTTTGTCCGCATTAGCAATCAAAATAGATTTCCCCAAGTAGTAGTGTGCGCTAGACGCCTGGAAAAAGAAAGCCTTCCTGATATTTTTACTCGGGAAACAGATTCTACAAAAAAATCACTTCCATGCACGGAGAATTCCCTGCCCGCTTTCCATAACGATTAAATTAATTTAATTTAATTTTTTGAAAAAGACAAAACAAGAAATATATCACTGAATACCAAAATCGACGGTAAATTTCAATTAACAAATACTTCAATGTATTCTCTCCCGTAAGGCTCTATGGCCAGGAAAAAACAGGGGGAGAAACAAAAAAAAATTTAACAAATACATTCATCAAACTTTAAAAAAAAATAAATTTATATCGTCAAACCAAACAATCACTCCCCCCCACCAAAAAAAAATCCAAGCTAGGCAAGGGAGTAATACATGAACCCACCCAGAAAAATAAAGTACAAAATAAATCCGGAGAGATCAGTAGAGGAGGGGGTACCAGCCCCACGAGAACACCACCCCTTCGAATCCCTATCCGGACACTTTTTTTTAAAACTCCCACGCGAACACCATATATGGGCACAGAGTCCCTAGGGAGAATACGTGGCTAATGGGGTCAATGACCTCTTTTTCCAAGGTCGATTTATTTGATGTTTCTATGTGTAATAGCTCCGGGACGAAGGTTGCACATGCGCATTGAATTCTAACGGGAACAATGTTATTGATCTAGGACTCGAAGGGGAAGTGAATTTCCGATAAATTGATTGTTTAATCATTCGTGAATGTTATGGTGTCCAGAAATAGTATTTGATGTTGTTGTTCGAGCCAAATGTTATGACTTTCTCGGAAACAGTTAGATCCCATGTCTCCTTCTCAGCCAATCAGCGAGTCGGATACATCCTCCTTCTCAGCCAATCAGAGACTTGCTTACATATGATTTTCCCCGTTACATAACAATTCACCCTTGAGATTTCGTATATAACGGGTGTGCAATGTGATTCAATTATCAGAAAGTATTTTGACGCTGTGTAAACAACAATGGATAAATTTGATGAACTTGAAGCCTTGGCAACTTCAATTTACCATGTAAGTACATTTTTTATTTTCAAATGAATTTTCCATTGACCTCCTTAGCTCTATATTACCAGCTCACTCCCCCCGCCCTCCACCTTTGTTTTGACATCTACACGTCTAGCACAACGACCTACCCGTTGGAGACATTCCTTCCCTCTAGAGTTCCAGCTCATTCCCCCCTCCCTCCACCAGTGTTTTTCCACCTCAAATGATAGCAAAAAGAAATAGCATTTCGATAAATTCCTTCCCTCTATATTTCCAGCTAAATCCCCCTCCCTCCACCATTGTTTTACAACCCCAAATTCTCGCAAAAATAAATAGCATTTCTATAAATTCCTTCCCTCTATCTTTCCAGCCAAATCACCCCCCCCCCCACCATTGTGTTTAAATCAATGTCTAGCAAAAAGAAAAAGCCTTTCTTTAAATTTCTTCCTTCAATATTTAAAGCTAACAGCAAATAATTAATTCAGTCAATTTTTAATTAAAATGACGTTCTGGTTTTGACAATACATTTCTGCACAAGCATATAATTAGCATGTCACCCCCTCTTTCCGGTGTGTTTACAAACGCGGCAGCCAAAGTCAAAAGGAGCTGTTTCTCCGTCAAAATTAAAACACTTTGAGGCAATATTAAGCTTGTAGTTTCGTAACCTTGTATTTGTCGGAGAGCCGGTGAAAGAGATTATTTTCAAATTAAGTTTAACAATATATTTAGAACATTATGTGAAAGGGGGAGGGGGCAATACATTGCTTCTAACAGCTTCGTTGTAAGTAAATTATGTGAAGGGGGAGGGCAATACCTTCAATTCTACCGCCATCAATGTAAAATGAAAACAAACAGTGGAGGGCTAGAAAAGTCTTTGGGAGTTGCATGAAGCTAATATTATGTATAAATTGAATAGCATTTTAACCTATGTTTGCAAAATATAGGCCTACAGGTCGATGGGTTAACGATCTAATTTAAAGCCTATAGACTGGAATATTTAAATGGTAAAAATAGAAACAATGATTCCTATCCTATGGCTATAGACTACTGATTGTTTAATAAAACGTTTGATTTCTAAGTCTAATATATTTCTCGCGAAATTTTTACTTTTATGCTTTCTTAGTGATAAACTAAACAAAATAATGTTTAATAACTTTCTTTCTGTAAAAAGGGGCAAATTATTTTGATTTGATTTTTTCTTCTCTTCTTTAAGGCAAATTATGAAGAATTTGCGGACACTGCTTTGATGAGGCCTATGTCTGACGCAAATAGCGAAGAATGCGTGCCCCCTCCTGCTAAGAAAGCGAGGGCCAATAATGCGCCCCCTGCCATGCAATATGATCGCTGGCCAAAACCCCCCAGCTCCACGCTGCCTGCCCAAGTGCAGCCACCTACGCAAGCCCCTCTAAATTGAGCCCCAATGCTGTCTGGCCAAACACTAAAAAGAGAGTGGATGAATAGCTTCAATGCCGAAACCCCACCTACACAAGCTTTTTCAAGGGGCTCAGAAGCTACCCCGGCTGCACAAGTCACAGCTCCTGTACAAGAAATTAACGTCACCAGTCCCTTCGCCCTCCAACATGCACTACCTGGGCCTTCAAGAGCTGACCCAGCTGCACAAAATCATGAGGTTACCATCCAACATGCACTACCTGGTCCTTCGAGCATACAAGCTCAGAGGGATTATGCAAATGTAAGCATTTTTTCCCTACCTATCTATTTCTTCCAATGCTTTTTCTTTTTCAATCCAAATATAAACTTGTCACTGTGAGATATTAACCCCTCGCCCCAACCATTGTTTTCTCTCCCTCGGAGATATCTAAATGTAATTTTTTACAATGAAACCACTCTCTTCTCTGCTCCCTCCCTCCCTCGGAGATATCTAAATGTAATTTTTGCAATGAAACCACTCTTTTCTCTGCTCCCCCCCGCCCTCGGAGATATCTAAATGTATTTTTTTGCAAAGACACCGCTCTTTTATAATCTGTGATATCGCTTTCGATATCTAATAAGCGAATATTTTTAGGTCCTTTATATTAATAATCACTGAATTTGAAACTCACAATGATATTTTTTATAATATTTGATATTATATCTGTTGCTATCTCTTCGCTGTTATCTCATAAGCGAATATTTTTCATAGGTAATTTCTATTAATGCTCACTGCATTTGAAGCTCAAAATCTCCTATTTTTCACAATTGATTATCACAAAGTTTCAAGAGAATGAACTGAGTGAGATTATTCACATTTATCTATTTGTCACATATGGATCCCCGTAATTTTGCGCAAGGTTATTTTAAAATAACTTTCAATCTTACAAAACCTTGCCAATATTTTAGTGGTGGGGAAACATTGTTGAATAAGAGTTAACGGTTCTATAATGTAAGTTTACTGGGTAACAGGGACTATACTTTGGAAATAGAACAGACATGAGATTAAAATAATCTAGGATCAGTAGTAGTAATAGACAACCGGTATAAGAAGTAGGCGACACAACTTAGGTAGCCTAACACTACGGTTTTTTGGGGCATTAGGTAAACGGCCGGGAGCCGCGGAGCCCGGAATGCGCCGTTGGGTCCGGGGAGTGCTGTGGGGGCAAGGTTAGGGAAGCGCCGGGGGATGCGCCACGGGCTCGAGAAGCATCGCGGGAAGCGATGGGGGGGGCCCGAGAAGTGCCACAGGGATGCTCTGTGGCTCCGAACAGCGCCACGGATGGTCGGGGACGTGCGGTAGGGCACGGTTAGGGGGGGGGGGGGGGGCGCTGGGGGGAGCGCCGAAAAAAAAAATTTTTTTTAACAATTTTAAAATAAACGATCAAATTGTCGCCTTCTATGTCATATCTTAGATTATCTTCAGTTGAATTAACCAAATTTTACTAAGCAATAATAATTCAAATTTTAAAAGCAGTAGGGGATGATTTGAATACTTTGAAAATAAGCTATTTTTTTCATTTATAGATTGCATTGGTCCCATATTCGTCGTCCAGTGAAGAAGAGGAAGAACCAATTCTAACACCGCCACTGGAGTTTCAAGACAATTCACTATGGGACGATAGCATTGAAGTAACTTATAATATTGATGATTTTTATGCTGAATTTTTTAAAGTAAATAAAAGCACAGTTGATCAGGTAGACTTGAGCACAAATACTTTACAAATTTTAAATGATTTTACTGGGAACCCTCCAACCTCCGATACCATATCGACTCCACTTCGAACAACTGAAGTGGAGCATTCGCCAGATATTGTTGAACAGCGGGGGGGAGGGGTATTATCCCAGCGGGGGAGGAGGGTACAACTCTCCCAGACTTTCAGCTCTCCAATACAATTTTAAATCATATAGTTGTTGTCACTGCAGTGTGCGGGGACCCTTTTAATTCACTTATGGGGGAGCATTTTGTTTATAATCCTGTAGAAATTGTGCATACAGATGTAGACAGAAGTCGCGCGCTTCTGGAGAATCAAATTCAATTGTGGGGAGGTAGGGATTCAATTAAGGTCTCCATTGTTTTAAAGTTGTTTTATTTAAATGAGGGGAAAAGTGAGGTTTATTATCATTTTGAACATTACGAGAGGCGGTCGGTTTATTCAAATTTAGAAAATTTTGAGGGAGCTTTCATGGATTGGGTCGATCAAATTATAACGCATCTCGACAACTATAACGAAAATGGGAGTGGGTCAGTAGTTTTATTTATTGAAAATTTAAGCGTTAATATATGTAAAATTAAGAAAGATTTTATTTTAAGAGTGGGGGGCAGGGTCTGAGAGGTCAGTAGTTTTAAATTATAATCCAGATCTAGTAGGTTGTCGTGGTGTCCAGAAGATCTGTTTTGAAACAGACTAAATGTGTTTCCGATATGCTTTCCTCATCTCAGCCTTTCAGCCTCTAGCAGATGACGCTACCAAGAAAAATTTGGACATTTGGGCTGTACATGGGAAGGAAGGGTCCGATTTTCCCAGTGTAGAGTTTTCTTGCTTAGAACGAGAATACCCAGTGACGCTAAGATCCATTGATATGTTTGAAAGGGTTAATGCTCATTTGAATATTGGCATTACTATGGTTCAATACAAAACAGAATTTTAAGATGGGATTCGTACTAAAAAGAAGGGGGTGGTCTTCCCAGTAAGGGGCCCCTCAGTTGATTTGGTTAAACACTGGGTTTGGTTGTTTTACACACCACCTAGTCAACCAAACACAATCGGTCATTTTAATCCTATCACTGACATTATTATAGGTCGGGGGGTGGTAAGGAGCTTGTGTAACGTGTCGAAGGTATAAACTGCCTCTCACAAGAAAGTAGAAAAATGTATAAATTGAATCACATGAGGCACATTAGCCGGCATTGATATAAGACAGTGGACACGGTTTCAGTGGAGATTGCAAGTTGCAGTTTCCAAAATTTCCAAAATACCCTTTTCCAATGCAACAAATTATCTTGGGATTGTGAAGCTAAGTTGGTGGAAATGACTGACACCCAATTTCCAAACAGGGTCAAAGACCATCAATCTATTTTAGTCTCATACGCCACTGCGCCCCTAGACAAGTCGACCCCACTGCAGGATAGAGTAAGAGTAGCCTTCGGTACGGAGGGGGAGTTTATGGACAAGTCACGGACACCACTACGTATAACGGATAAGTGTGCTTGTTCTCTTTGGTTAATGACGCAGAATAAAATTTGTCGTCCTTCATAGTATCGTATCGCGTTTACACTTAACACAATAGTGGGGTTTGGCAAGGGGGAGTGGGCATAGTTGGTTGCTCCACGACCCCGTGGGTGGAGGGGGCCCGTTCGCGCTCAGGATAAGGGAGCTAAGTCCCTATAATATTGGTGTATGCCTGGGCGGTTAGGTGCGATTAACGAGGGGCATGTCTAATTGAGAACACAGTTTTTTATACCTGTGTTCAGTCTGATCTATAATTATTATTTGAATTTTAGATTACAGGCATTAGCATACATGCCCAGCAGTGGAGGGGAGTAGATTGTCCATGGGTAAATAATTCATTTACCTATAACATAAGTCCCAAATCAGCCGAGAAGTTATTGCTTCTTGAACTTAAATGGCAGGCCGTGGATAATTGACATACGGGTTGGAATAAAATAAGGTTTATAGATTCCTTTAGTTTTTTCCTCAAGGCATTGAGTCAATTGATTCAAGTGCAAAAAAGCGACAATTTTGATAGCTTTCCCTTGCTTAAACAGCACTTTCCAGACAGTGAAATGTATGACCTGTTGACCTGCAAAGGTATATATGCATACGATTATTACTGCTCTGGCGCACGCTTAAGTGAGGAGAAACTACCTCCAATTGAAGCTTTTTACAATTCACTCACCAACAGTGACTACACAGCCGAGGAGTATGAGTTTGCCAAGAAGGTGTGGTCCAAGGGGGATTGTAAAAATGGGTGGGATCATTGTAGTCTATACTTGGCCAGTATGTTTTAACTCTGTTGGATATAATCTGTAAGAATACAGACCAGATCTATTCAGAGTTTGGGTTAGATATAGGCTATTATTTTTCTACACCCCATTTAGTAATGGATTTAATTTTAAAAATTAGCAGGGAGGAAATAGGCCTAATCACCGACATAGATCAGCACCATTTTGTAGAGAGTTCACTGAGGGGGGGGTATGTTTTTCATGGGGACCGTATCTTATCAACTGATCCGAGCGGACAAAACACCGGTGCAAAGTCAAATGCAGTGTTCTTGGACATGAACTCGTTGTGCCCCTCGGCAATGTCCAACTACTCT
This sequence comes from Artemia sp. Qi Xiang Cuo, assembly GCF_049724085.1. Taxonomy (NCBI): domain Eukaryota; kingdom Metazoa; phylum Arthropoda; class Branchiopoda; order Anostraca; family Artemiidae; genus Artemia; species Artemia sp. Qi Xiang Cuo. The sequence continues at coordinate 64,833,691 of NC_142802.1, read as the reverse complement.
TTGCCGTGTGGGAACTATAAATGGCTTGAAAATCCTTGTGAGTTCCCTGACATTACCATCGTCGAGGACAATGGGCCACAAGGATGGTTCTTTGAAACTGATGGTCACATTCCGCTAGCGCTTCACGACTCAGTCAAAGATATTGTTTTTCCCTGTATCAATCGGCCGGTGAGCAGGGGCTCTCTGAGCCCCTACAATCGTTCATTGGTTGAGGATATGGGGATGCATTGGACTCCCTCTAACAAAACCATTTTCTATTAGTTGGGTACCAAGTAGAAGAGTGGTGGAAACCTGTTAATCGGGATTGTTTTGTTTTAAACTAGCTAAATAATCCCTAACTTCCCTAGGTTTCTGCTTTACAAGAAGCGACATTATTGGCCTATATGCAACGACACTAGTGTCGATAAACGCTCAAAGGAAAATTCACAGGTGGTGAAGGAAATGTATAAGCTTATTCTAAATTCGGCGTTTGGAAAAATTTGCGAGAGCGTACGTAACAGACCTCGCTGTGACGTCGTGACTAACCCTCTAGAGTGTGCACGAATTATTGTCGACCCCAATTTTACGTCTTTCACGAGCATAGAGACTGGCATGGTTCTTCTACACAGGCGAAAGCGAAATGTAGTACTGAACAAGAATATTGCAGGCGGCAGTTCAGTACTGGAAATTTCAAAAAAGCTCATGTTGTCATTCTTTTACAATGTGTGCAAGGTGCAATGGCCACGGGAGGGGGAGGTTCAAGTTTACTAGGGTGATACAGATTCTCTGCTGTTAAAGGTAAATGGGACTGAATTGGATTCATTGGATGATTTGGAAGAGGAAGAACACATCAGCTCGTGGATAGATTCCACCAACTGGAATCCATATCTCTACCCCGATTTGGTGAAACGTCAAGCCCCCAACCAACTATTAACATAAAAATCAGAGACAGGGAGGGATTTGATATCCCGGGGGGTGTTTCCGGGCCCCAAAGTCTATTGCGTGGAAACTCATAGTGGGGAAGAAAAGAAGGCGTGTAAAGGGGTGCCTACACATTTTGTAAAGAGCAATTTTAACATGAGCGTGTACATTTCCTTCTCCACCTTGGAGTGTGTCCTAGAGTGTTTATCGACCATATTATAAGGGAAAATTTTCAAATAGTGTCTCTTATTAACAGACTTATCCGGAGGGCTTGTAGTTCTTTTTAAGCTACTGCTCACCATCCAACGCAATAGCAACTGGTGTACACAAGTAATAACCGGGGGGCCATAATAAGAGATAGGTTTCGGTTTGCAGGGAGTCCAATCCATCCAAATCTCCTCCATTCCTTAACGATTATAAGTTCTCGGAGAGTCCATGAACCCGGATAGCGGTATATAGGGAAAAACAAAATAATTTAAAGTTTCATGTCGCGACCGTGAAAATATATCGATTGTAACCCAGACAAATCTGGTCTACCCGTGGTAAGCGTTTACTTTCATTGCGTGGTACTAACCAGGATTCTCAAGCCATTGATAGTTCCCACAAGGCAAAGAGTAGTTGGACGTTGACAAGGGATACAATGACTTCATTTCCAAGAACACTGCATTTGACTTTGCATCGCTGCTGTGTCCACTCGGATCGGTTGATAAGACACGGTCCCCATGAAAAACATACCCACCCCTCATTGAACACTCTACAAAAAGGTGTTGATCTATGTCAGTGACTAGGCCAATTTCCTCCCTGCTAATTTTTAAACTTAAATCCATCACTAAATGGGGTGTAGAAAAATAATAGCCTAAATCTAACCCGAACACTGAATAGATCTGGTCTGTGTTCTTACAGACTATATCTAACAGAGTTAGAACGTCACTGGCCAAGTACAGTCTACAATACTCCCACCCATTTTTACAATCCCCCTTGGACCACACCTTCTTGGCAAACTCGTACTCCTCGGCTGTGCATTCACTGTTGGTCAGTAAATTGTAAAAAGCTCCAATTGGAGGTAGTTTCCCCTCACTTAAGCGAGCACCAGAACAGTAATAGTCGTATATATATACACCTTTGCAGGTCAACAGGTCATACATTTCACTGTCTGTAAAGTTTTGTTTAAGCAAGTGAAAGCCATCAAAATTGTCACTTTTTTGCACTTGAATCGATTGAATCAATGCCTTGAGGAAAAAACTAAAGGAATCTAAAAATATAATTTTATTACAACACGAATGCCCATTATCCACTGACTGCCCTTTAAGCTCGAGAAGCAATAACTTCTCGGCTGATTTGGGAATTATGTTGTAGGTAAATGAATTATTTACCCATTGACAATCTACTCCCCCAACCTCACTATTCAGAATTTCCATTTCCTTTAAAATAAATTTTAAATCATAATTGGAATTATGAATAAAAACAGTTATAAAAAACTGTTTGCTAACATTTAAACTACACGATTGATGCGCAACTCCCCTAAAAGTACTCCCTCCCGAGGATATTTCCTGCCACAACTTGTCCTGGTCTCTGACTGTCCCCCGCCCCCCACGGGTCCGGTTCGTCCCCACCTCGACACACACCCACGTGCAACCCCCCCCTCTGGGTATTTTTTTATTCGCGAGACAATCCTCTGCAGTCAGCACCATTTGATAATGCGTATTTATGAAACGAGAAATAGCACCATTAGCCGTGCCAATCAGTTTAGTCAGTGCCTTGTCCATGCACTCCCCCTCATCCACTATTTCAACTATTTCTAAAAATAGCCTAGTGTTAGATTTGTCTCTTGGCGCATGGGTGTATAACACTTCAATATCCTGGTGTTCATTGACCTGGGGTTGAACTTGGGGGTCACTCATTTCCACCAGCTTAGCTTCACAATCTCAGTATATATTGTTACATTGGAGGCGGGTATTTTGGAAATTTTTAAAACTTAGAATGGCCCTATCCCCTGAAACCGTTTCCACTGTCTGGTAGCCGTGGCGTCTACAATGCTTCATATGACTCCGTAGTTGTATATTACTACGGACTTGTGACAGACATGATAGACATTAGAAACGTACCCCTAGGTCCTTACGACCACCCAGACCTCTACTAATGTCAGTGATAGGATTAAAATGCCCAATTGTGTTTGGTTGTCTATGTGGCGTGTATAGCATCCAAACCCAGTTTTTAACCAAACCAGCTGAGGGGCCCCTTATGGGGAAAACCACCCCCTTCTTTTTTAGTACGAACCCCCTCTTAAAATTCAGTTTTGTACTGTACCACAGTAACGCCGATATTTAAATGGGCATTAGCCCTTTCAAACATATCAATAGATCTTAGCGTCACTGGGTATTCCCGTTCTAAGCAAGAAAACTCTACTATGGGAAAATCGGACCCTTCCTTCCCATGTACGGCCCAAATGTCCAAATTTTTCTTGTTAGCGTCATCTGCTAGAGGCTGAAAGGCTGAGATGAAGAAAGCATATCGGAAACACATTTAGTCTGTTTCAAAACAGATCTTCTGGACCCCACGACAACCTAATAGATCTGGATTATAATTTAAAACTACTGATCCCTCAGACCCTGCCCTCCCGCTTACAATAAAATCTGTCTTTATTTTAAATATATTAACGATTAAAATTTCAACAAATAGAACTAGTGAGCCACCTCCGTTTTCATTAAAGTTCTCAAGATGCGCTATAATTTTATCGACCAACTCTATGAAAACACCACAAAACTTTTACAAATATTGTGAAACCCCCTGCTTCGCTGTCTTTATATAATTATAATAAACTTCACTATGCAACTTATATAACTAAAAAACTTATAAAGCACTGGAAACATGCAGTGAATCACTCCCCCACCCCAACTTTATCTGGTTTTCCAGAAGCTCACGACTTTTGTATACATATGCATGAACAATGTCTACAGGGTCATAGACAAAATTTCCCCCCATTAGTGTATTAAAGGGATCACCAAACATTGCAGTGAAAACAACTATATTATTTAAAATTGTATTGGACAGCTGAAAGTCTGGGAGAGTTGTACCCTCCTCCCCCGCGTGGATAATACCCCCTCCCCCAAGCTGTTCAACAATATCTGGCGAATGCTCCACTTCAGTGGTTTGAAGTGGATTCGTTAGGTTATCGGGGGCTAGAGGAGGAGGGTTCCCAGTTAATTCATTTGTAAAATCATTTAAAATTTGTAAAGTATTCGGGCTCAAGTCTACCAGCTCAACTGCGCTATTATCTACTTTTAAAAATTCAGCAAAAAAATCATCAATATTAAAAGGTAATTCAATGCTATCATCTCATAATGAATTGTCTTGAAACTCCAGTGGCGGTGTTAGAATTGGTTCTTCCTCTTCTTCACTGGACAACGAATATGGGACCAATGTAATATATAAACGAAAAAAATAGCTTATTTTCAAAGTGTTCAAATCATCCCTACTGCTTTTAAAATTTGGATTATTATTGCTTAATAACATTTGGTTAATTCAACTGAAGATAATCTAAGATATGACATGGAAGGCAACAATTTGTTCGTTTATTTTCAAAGTGTAAAAAAAATTTATTTTTTTCGGCGCTCCCCCCAGCGCCCCCCCCACCCCCCTAACCTTGCCCCACAGCGCTTCCCGGACCATCCGTGGCGCTTTTCGGTGCCACAGCGCATCCCCTGTGGCGCTTCTCGGGCCCCCCGCATCGCTTCCCGCGATGCTTCTCGAGCCCGTGGCGCATTCCCCGGCACTTCCCTAACCTTGCCCCCACAGCACTCCCCGGACCCATCGGCGCATTCCGGGCTCCGCGGCTCCCAGCCGTTTACCTAATGCCCCAAAAAACCGTATTGTTAGGCGGCATAAGTCGTTTCGCCTACTTCCCATACAGGTTGTCTATGACTCCAAATGAGCCTAGATTATTTTTAATCTCATGTCTGCTCTGTTTCCAAGCGTATTCTCTGGGAAACAGTACAATTAAATTCGAGAACCGTAAATTCTTATTCAACAATGTTTCCCCACCACTAAAATATTGGCAAGGCTTTGTAAGATTGAAATTTATTTTAAAACACCCGTGCGCCAAAGTACGGGATTCATATGTAACAACGATATAAATTTGTGTAATCTCACTCAGTTCATTCTCTTGAAACTTTGTGATAATCTATTTGGACAATTAGGGGATTTTTAATTTCAAATGGTGAGATTTAATTTAAACTACACTTGAAAAATATTCGTATATGCGATAACAGCGAAGAAATAGCAACAGAGAAAATATCAAAGATTAGAAAAAATAGCATTTTGAGTTTCAAATGCAGTGATTATTAATAGAAATTACCTAAAAATATTCGCTTATGAGATATCGAAAGCGATAGCAAAGATTAGAAAAGAGCGGTTTCTTTGCAAAAAAATACATTTAGATATCTCCGAGGGAGGGTGGGAGCAGAGAAAAGAGTGGTTTCTTTGCAAAAATTACATTTAGATATCTCCGAGGGAGGGTGGGAGCAGAGAAAAGAGTGGTTTCATTTTAAAAAATTACATTTAGATATCTCCGAGGGAGATAAATTTAAAACAATGGTTGGGGCGAGGGCTTAATATCTCACAGAGATAAGTTTATATTGGGATTGAAAAAGAAAAAACATTGGAAGAAATAGAAAGGTAGGAAAAAATGCTCACATTTGCATAATCCGTCTGGGCTTGTATGCTCGAAGGACCAGGTAGTGCATGTTGGATGGTAACCTCTTGATTTTGTGCAGCTGGGTCAGCTCTTGAAGGCCCAGGTAGTGCATGTTGGAGGGCGAAGGGACTGGTGACGTTAATTTCTTGTACAGGAGCTGTGACTTGTGCAGCCGGGGTAGCTTCTGAGCCCCTTGAAAAAGCTTGTGTAGGTGGGGTTTCGGCATTGAAGCTATTCATCCACTCTCTTTTTAGTGTTTGGCCAGACAGCATTGTGGCTCGATTAAGAGTGGCTTGCGTAGGTGGCTGCACTTGGGCAGGTAGTGTGGAGCTGGGGGGTTTTGGCCAGCGATCATATTGCATGACAGGGGGCGCATTATTGGCCCTCGCTTTCTTGGAAGGAGGGGGCACGCATTCTTCGCTATTTGCGTCAGACATAGGTCTCATCAATGTAGTGCCCGCAAATTCTTCATAATTTGCCTTAAAGAAGTGAAGAAAAAATCAAATCTAAATAATATGCCCCTTTTTACAGAAAGAAAGTTATTAAACATTATTTTGTTTAGTTTATCACTAAGAAAGCATAAAAGTAAAAATTTCGCGAGAAATATATTAGGCTTAGAAATCAAACGTTTTATTAAACAATCAGTAGTCTATAGCCATAGGATAGGAATCATTGTTTCTATTTTTACCATTTAAATATTCCAGTCTATAGGCTTTAAATTAGATCGTTAACCCATCGACCTGTAGGCCCATATTTTGCAAACATAGGTTAAAATGCTATTCAATTTATACATAATATTAGCTTCATGCAACTCCCAAAGACTTTTCTAGCCCTGCACTGTTTGTTTTCATTTTACATTGATGGCGGTAGAATTGAAGGTATTGCCCCCCCCCTTCACATAATTTAATTACAACGAAGCTGTTAGAAGCAATGTATTGCCCCCTCCCCCTTTCACAGAATGTTCTAAATATATTGTTAAACTTAATTTGAAAATAATCTCTTTCACCGGCTCTCCGACAAATACAAGGTTACGAAACTACAAGCTTAATATTGCCTCAAAGTGTTTTAATTTTGACGGAGAAACAGCTTCTTTTGACTTTGGCTGCCGCGTTCGTAAACACACCGGATAGAGGGGGTGACATGCTAATTATAAGCTTGTGCGGAAATGTATTGTCAAAACCAGAGTGGTATTTTCATTAAAAATTGACGGAAGTCAATAGTTGCTTTTAGCTGGAAATATAAAAGGAATAAATTTAACGAAATGCTATTTCTTTTTGTGAGAATTTGATTATAAAACAATGGTGGGGGGGGGTGATTTAGTTTGAAATATAGAGGGAAGGATGTCCATGGAAAATTCGTTTGAAAATAAAAAATGTACTTACATGGTAAATTGAAGTTGCCAAGGCTTCAAGTTCATCAAATTTATCCATTGTTGTTTACACAGCGTCAAAATACTTTCTGATAATTGAATCACATTGCACACCCGTTATATACGAAATCTCAAGGGTGAATTGTTATGTAACGGGGAAAATCATATGTAAGCACGTCTCTGATTGGCTGAGAAGGAGGATGTATCCGACTCGCTGATTGGCTGAGAAGGAAACACGTGATCTAACTGTTTCCGGGAAAGTCATAACATTTGGCTTGAACAACAACATCAAATACTATTTCTGGATCATCCATGACATTCACGAAGGATTAAGCAATCAATTTATCTGAAATTCACTTCCCCTTTGAGTCATAGATCAATAAAACTGCCCCCGTTAGAATTCAATGCGCATGTGCAACCTTCGCCCCGGAGTTAGTACACATAAAAACATCAAATAAATTGATCTTGGAAAAAGATGTCATTGACACGATTAGCCACGTATTCTCCCTAAGGACTCTGTGCCCATATTTGGTGTACTCGTGGGAATTTTAAAAAAAAGTGTCCGGATAGGGCTTCGAAGGGGTGGTGTTATCGTGGGAGCTGGTACCCCCTCCTCTACTGAGATCAACTCATCGGAGAGCCGGGAAAAAATTTATTATTTGCAAGAAAATCTCTAAAATACTTTTTGAAGATACCAAACGAGTGGCAGCCCCGTGCAGAATTCGGGACTTGTGTTCCAAATCATTTTACAAGCTATCAGGGGGCATTATAGATCCTGTAAATCCATCTAGCTTGTAAACCATTTACATTGATCCTGTAAACCATTTTACAAGCTATCAGATGGATTATTACTGTAATTATGTTCAATTGAATTGTTTCTAAATCAATTATTTTTTTTTCTTTCTATAGTAGACTAGCGTATATTTTTTAGAGTAGAAAAAAATTCTAGTTATCCTTAAATTAGCTATGAGAGTGTTCGGACTCTAAAAAATGGATAGATTCGAGAAAGAACGAATCATGGGGAATCTAGTTCTTATGGAAAAATGTTTGATTCTAGATGATAATTTTCTAGAGTTGTCTATTCAAAGGAAGATGTTTTCTCAGGGAATGATTGTCGATATAATGTAAACTGATTCTCCATTATTAGAATATTGCAGTAAACTTCTAAGTTGTGGTTCGAATGAATTTACGAAGTTCATTTATATATTTATACCGAAACGGCAAAATGATTCTGGTTAAAGGCTAATAAACATTAGGGTTGATAATTGTTACTTTTTTTCATGAAGAGTATTGTGTTCAATGATTATTCACTCCTCTCTCTCTCTCTATCCTAGACATTTTTTGTTGTTGCTAGCTCAGTTTCATTGTGGCATTGAGAGTGTCAACACATGACAAAATGTTCCATAAATGCCCGCTATGTATGTACACACTGGGCAGCTGGTCATCATGTGAGAATTGCACAATGATTGATTAGTATGACGAAAAGTATAGATTATACAACCCGTGTAAATTGCATAGAGAATATGCAGTACAAATTAAAGGTTGTATTTCATGTCTTGAAGAGATATGTGACTCTCACCCTAGAGGGCAACTATGCTCCAATTGTCACTATGACAAATGTGATCAGTGGGAGAATACTTATCCTGGTATGATTGAAAAGAACCCTAAACTAGATTTTATTTTATTTCTACGACATTGGTATTGTCGTGGTTTTAAATTTTTTTGGAGGAAAAATCAGGTCTACAATTCAACTGTTGGGGTAACAAGACAATTTGGTTTCAATGTCATCGTTGTGACGACACTGCCTATTATGATTATTAATATAGTGAGTTTTATTTGGCTATTACAGAATGTTATTCATCATTTGAAAATACTGTATGTGATATTGCTTCAAATAGACAAATTGAAATAAGTGAATTTCACAATATGAATGCAAATAGTATCATTGACTATACAAAGAGATATGGTAAGAGTGAAGTTACATTGTACTATAGAAAATGTGACCCTGACTTTGCAGCCAAACAAGATCAACGTACAGTGAATTCAAATGATATACCAACATTAGTGGTTCACGAGAGTTGCGTATGCACAGAAGAAGAAGAGGAAGAAATCTAAAGTGAAGAATAAAGGCTTTGTTGTTGTGTATACATTTGTTTTTATTAGTAAAGAAATTTACATACGTTTTTAAAACACTTTACTCGTAGGGCACTAGAATCAATATTATACAGGTCTGAGAGCATATTTTCCACCATAAAGTCGTTCAGACGTGGATTCTCTACATAAATATTGAGAAACTGTTTATAAGTATAACCACGACATCTGAAGATTAAATATAGTAGCGCATGAAAACCTCAACTTTTAGTGTGGAGTGTGGATGTGTGGAGTGTAGATTGCATAGAGTAGGCCGAGAGGATAAAAAAATTCAATAGTCTGGATTGGGTGAAAGATGCACAGCCAATGACCAGTATTCACAATCGACGGACTGCTTATTAACCATGTTAATGGTATTGTTTTTACTTTGAATTTTTCCAAGGAAGTCCGATGGTATACAATAAGATCCGTATTTGGACATGTAAGGGTCGATATTAAATACATTGACTATTTGACTAGTGTTTCACGTATTTCACTTGAAATACGTGAATTTCAGAATACCAATGCAAATAATATCAATGAATGTGCAAAGAGATATGATAAGAGTGAAGTTACATTGTACTGCAGAAAATGTGACCCTGACTTTGCAGCCAATCAAAATCAATATACAGTGACTTCAAATGAATTACCAATATTAGTGGTTCACGACAGTTGCCTATACACAAAAGAAGAAGAAGAAGAATATAAATTGAAGAATAAAGACTTTGTTGTTTTGTATACATTTTTTTTAAATAAAGAAATTTACATACATTTAAAAAAAACTTTACTCGTAGGGCACTAAAATCAATATTATACAGGTCTGAGAGCATATTTACCACCATAAAGTCGTTCAGACGTGAATTGTCTACGTAAATGCTGAGAAACTTCTTAAAAGTATAACCACGACATCTGAAGATGAAATATATTAGCTCATGAAAACCGCAACTTTTAGTCGTTAGATCCTGCACTCTCTTCCGGTTTTGAATAAAAGTTTGCCCCAGATTTCAATATAGTGGTTGATGTTTGGAGTGTAGAATGTCTAGGGTAGACCGAGAGGATCAAAAAATTCAATAGTCTTCATTGTTTGAAAGATGCACAGCCAGTGACCAATCTTCAAACTCGACGGACTGCTATTAACAATGATAATGGAATTCTTTGCACTTTGACTTTTTCAAGGAAGTCCTATGGTATACAATAAGGTCTGTTTCTGGACATTTAGAAGTCCATATTAAATACATTGATTATTTGACTAGTGTTCATGGTGCAAGGTCTAGTAGAACACTGCCTTCGGGAGTGATTTCCCTGTAGTTTTCAAATTGATTTAACGAGATTAGTGCTATACTCTCAGGTAATTGGTCGGAAAATATTCACTCTAAACGCACACTCCCCGTTCGTACTATACTCATATCTTGGGTGCCAGACAAGTCTAGTACAATGATACCATGTGTTTTAGCGAACATTTCTTCGGTTATACTATTTTCAAATAGTTGTGACTCATGATCTAGGGTTTACATTGTCAACTCAAACAGTGTCCTATAGAATTTATCAAAAGATGGATTGTAGAGTGGGATTCCATTTACTTTGCATACAAGAGATGAAAGCCCAAATATTTCAAATTTATGTGGGCAACCTGTCCACGAACCTATTGCACTAGCACTTTTTACAAATGCCAACGCTAATTTTGATAGAATGTCGCCATTGATAAAGGATGAGTCGGTGAATGTGCGCGAGCCTGTGGCAATATGACGTTGAGATGTGCTTGTATGAAGAACAAGTAGTTTAATATTAATTCCACGGGCTCTCAGTTTTTCCACTGCCAAAGCAACAGAACTCATAACATGCTTCTTTCGTACATGCAGTATTGTCAAGGTGAGAGAGATAGAGTTACATCAGGATTGGCAGAAAGTCCCTTTCGTAAAATGGAATTGGATGGAGCAAGCGTCAATTTTATATCCACTTTAATATTTGGTGGTAGCCATTGGGGTATATTAAATATCTCCAACTAGATATATTTTTCCAACTAGATTTAATTCACTAGTTGTAGACTTTTTAAGTGATTCTGTACTATCAGCATCTGTCATATATTCATATCTATTGGCGGTGCCTCTCAATTCCTTGTATGACTTGGGTGTCATCAACTTGAACTGCATAGAGCTGGTATAATTTGAGACACTGTTGCTTGTGCTCACCAGTTTTCCATTTATGCAGACAGTAATTTGTTGACATAAATTATGTAATATACAATTTTCATAGGATAATCCATCGGCATAAATTGGCATTCCGTTGTCGTATTTCTTGACTATCACATGTAAATCTATAAATGTCGAAGACATGTCCATAAAGTAGTCTTCATTGGAATAAATTTGAAAGTGGATATTATCTGAAGGTGGTTGTTGTGGATAGGATTGTTCATAGTATCCATGTTTTACACTCACATCAACATTTTCTGAATTGAGTAGATTTAAAGATGAAGTGATTGAAGGATAGGTATCCTTATGCGGTAGATATGCCATTGTTCAGTATAATAAAAGAAACCCAGTTTCAATCTAACACTTCTCTTCCTAGGGCTTCTTCTTCTTCTTCTACTGCTTATTGTAGTAGTCGTTTTTTCGTTTTTTTCTTTGACAGGAGTGATGTCTTTAGTCTCTGACCTGAGTAGAGACTGTTGAGTGATTCACTGTTTATCAACCTTTTTAAACCTTTTCCATTTTGCCGAGATTTCAATTCCTCGCCAAGGGTTTGCACAGTGGACCTAAGATTTTTCGAGTCACTTTTTTTTTAAATCCTTGCCAGAGCTCCAATCTGATAGAGGATTCAAAATCTGTCGCAACCGGTACAATACATTTTTTAGCCAGGGGTAGTGCAGAGCGAAATAGCTTAGCAAACCAACTGCCAAGACCATAGCCAGACATTCATGAACCTTTGTAATAGTCCATTCCATTGCCCTGTTGTCTTGGATCAAGAGAAGCAACATAGCAGTCAATATCAGGACAAATGAATACCACATTTCTATTAGACATCTTGTTTTTGAACAACGACAATGATGAATCGAAAAAGGCATGTAATCACAGCCAAACCTTTTGATGTTGCTAGAGGATCACCTAACTTAGTTCTTAGTGTTAACTGATAGAGTTCCAAATAGGAAGTGTTTACGGGGATATAGGGAAGATGCTTTATATTGTAATGATGAATATGATCTTGGTCATGGGTTTCCGTCTTTTCATCCTCACGTGGCCTTGAGGGCTGTGAGGGTGTTGTCATTCCAAAACACCTAATTTACAGAACTTAAAACTACGTTGAATAGAATGGTTATCTGAAAATTTTGATTGGATATGTTTGGGGAAAACGTGGGCGTGAGAGGGGGGTTAGTTGCCCTCCAGTCACTTTCGAATATTAAGAAGGACACTAGCCCTTTGAATTTCCAATCAAATGAGCCTTTTTTGAAGTTTATACGAGAACGCCTTCTATAAAAACCTTATATGCCCTAAGTGCATAACTTAAAATCCGTGCCCTGAGGGTTGTGGTGGAGTTTCCTCCTCAAAAGAATATTTTCCATCTGGAAATCAACTACGTCGAACAAAATGGCTACCTGAAAATTTTGATTGGATGTGTTCGGGGGAATATTGGGCGTGGAGGGGGGGGGGGCTAGTTTCCCTCCAATCACTTTTGACTATTAAAAACGGCACTAGCCATTCCAATTTCCAATTGAATGAGCCCCTTTCGAAGTTTCTACGACAACTTCTTCGGTACGAAGTGCCCGGGTATGGAGGAAAAAAAATATAAAACATTGTGCCCACATCGTTCTTATATGCCCTCAGGGTATAACTGTAAACCCTTTCCCCGAGGGTTGTGGGGGAGTGTCCTCCTCAAAAACGTATTTTCTATCTGGAAATCAACTACGCTGAAAAAAATGGTCATCTAAAAATTTTGATTCGATGTGTTTGAGGGAATGATGGGCTTGGGGGGGGCTAGTTGCCCGACAATCCCTTTCGACTATTAAAAAGGGCACTAGCCCTTTGAATTTCCAATTGAATGAGCCTTTTTTGAAGCTTCTATGACAACGCCTTCTATAAAACCTTAAATGCCCCCAGGGCATAACTTACAACCCTTGCACTGAAGGCTGTGGGGGAGTGTCCTCCTCGAAACATAATTTCTATCTGGAAATTAACTATGCTGAAAAAAATGGCTATCTCAAAATTTTGATTGGATATGTTTTGGGAAACGGTGGGCGTGGAAGGGGTCTTAGTTGCCTTACAATCACTTCCGACTATTAAAAAGCGCACAAGCCACTCCAATTTCCAATTGGATGAGCCTTTTTCTAAGTTTCTACGACAACTTTTCGATACCAAGTGCCCTGCTCTAAAGGAAAAAAAAAATAAATGATACATTGTGCCAACATCGTTATTATATGCCCTCAGGGCATAACTTAAAACCCTTGCCTTGAGGGTTGTGGGGGAGTATCCCCCTCAAAAGCATATTTTCTATCTGGGAATCAACTACGCTGAACAAAATGGCTATCTCAATATTTTGATTGGATGTGTTTGGGGAATGATGGGCGTGGGGAGGGGCTTGTTGCCCTCCAATCACTTTTGACTATTAAAAAGGGCACTAGCCCCTCCAATTTACAATCGAATGAGTCCTTTTTGAAGTTTCAACGACAACTTCTTCGATACAAAGTGCCCGGGTAAAGAGGAAAAAAACATTGTGCCCACATCGTTCTTTTCTTAGGCAGCGCTATCGTGCTGCACTATGATCGCTGATCAAAGTTTATGTTATTTGTGCCTTTCATTTATGTTATTTTATTGTGTTCATTGCCGTATATTTGGCTTTAAAATACACTTATTTATCTATCTATCTAATATTCAGAGTAATTGTACCAAACACATTTTGCATGCAGACCCGCTATACTTTTCCCCCCCCCCTATTGTGCAAATTTATAGTCCAAATTTATTTCTAAAGGAACGAAAATAAACTAACAAAAAAATGATGTGTTTTCGGATTTTACACAGCGTAAACTTGAGTGAGTTGTAAAAAAGTACCAAATTTCTTTCCCCTAGGGGCATTAAAAAAATAAAACTCAAATAAAATTCTCAAATTTGGACAGCCTTATTTTCCACGGAGGGGGTGTATTTTCCGGGAGGGGTTATTTTCCAAAGGGACACGTTTTACTTTGGGGGTATTTTTCGGGGGGGATATTTTCCGGGAGGGGATATTTTCCGCGGAGGTATTTTCCGGGGGATATTTTCACACCGTTTCAACTAAGTAACTTATTTTTGAATCCAAAAATGATCTGTTTAAACACACATCTCTTTTACTACTTAGATCCTCTACATTCCACATAATAGCTTATAGTTTCTGAAAAAGGCTATTTCCCTATCTTACGACAAATGGTGGTCACTTTGCTGGAGTTTGGGCATATTTTTTTTTAGGACTACGACTATTTTGGTTCTTTTCCGGTTTTGGTCCTTTATTTGGTCTTACATTTCTTAAATCCTGCTTATGATCGTTGCTTATGCTTCTAATCCTGTCCAAACTTCTTTTCCCTTTCGGCTGATTACTTTTTGTGTGGCTTCCACTAGGAATGTTAGGGACTAGTACCATAACCGGCTTTTATATGAGCGTCATATCTGAATCGGTGTTTGAGATGATTTCAATTTAGGGATCTGAATCGCGATCGCTAGAGGGGGATTGCACATAATAATTTCTCGGAATACGGTCTTTCGTGGTGCTATCTTTACTTTGAGCTTGGTTCTCCATAGCCGCCCCCTCCACGCCCAACATTCCCCCGAACACATCCAATCAAAATTTTGAGGTAGCCATTTTGTTCGACGTAGTTGATTTCCGGATGGAAAATATTCTTTTGAGGAGGAAACTCCACCACAACCCTCAGGGCACGGATTTTAAGTTATGCACTTAGGGCATATAAGGTTTTTATAAAAGGCGTTCTCGTAGAAACTTCAAAAAAGGCTCATTTGATTGGAAATTCAAAGGGCTAGTGTCCTTCTTAATATTCGAAAGTGACTGGAGGGCAACTAACCCCCCTCTCACGCCCACGTTTTCCCCAAACATATCCAATCAAAATTTTGAGATAACCATTCTATTCAACGTAGTTTCAAGTTCTGTAAATTAGGTGTTTTGGAATGACAACACCCTCACAGCCCTCAGGGCCACGTGAGGTGTGAAAAGACCAAAACTCATGACCAAGATCATATTCATCATTACAATATAAAGCATCTTCCCTATATCCCCGTAAACACTTCCTATTTGGAACTCTATCAGTCAACACTAAGAACTGAATTAGGTGATCCTCTAGCAACATCAAAAGGTTTGGCTGTGATTACATGCCGTTTTCGATTCACCATTGTCGTTGTTCAAAAACAAGGTGTCTAATAAAAAGTGTATTTCATTTGTACTGATATTGACTGCTATGTTGCTTCTCTTGATCCAAGACAACAGGGCAATGGAATGGACTATTACAAAGGTTCATGAATGTCTGGCTATGGTCTTGGCAGTTGGTTTGCTAAGCTATTTCGCTCTGCACTACCCCTGGCTAAAATATATACTGTACGGGTTGTGACAGATTTTGCATCCTCTATCAGATTGGAGCTCTGGCAAGGATTTAAAAAAAAAGTGACTCGAAAAATCTTAGGTCCACTGTGCAAACCCTTGGCGAGGAATTGAAATCTCGGCAAAATGGAAAAGGTTTAAAAAGGTTGATAAACAGTGCATCACTCAACAGTCTCTACTCAGGTCAGAGACGAAAGACATCACTCCTGTCAAAGAAAAAAAGGAAAAAACGACTACTACAATAAGCAGTAGAAGAAGAAGAAGAAGCCCTAGGAAGGGAAGTGTTAGATTGAAACTAGATTTCTTTTATTATACTGAACAATGGCATATCTACCGCATAAGGATCCCCATCCTTCAATCACTTCATCTTTAAATCTATTCAATGCAGAAAATGTTGATGTGAGTGAAAAACATGGATACTATGAACAATCCTATCCACAACAACCACCTTCAGATAATATCCACTTTCAAATTTATTCCAATGAAGACTACTTTATGGACATGTCTTCGACATTTATAGATTTACATGTGATAGTCAAGAAATCCGACAAAGGAATGCCAATTTATGCTGATGGAATATCCTATGAAAATGTGTATATTACATAATTTATGTCAACAAATTACTGTCTACATAAATGGAAAACTGGTGAGCACAAGCAACAGTGTCTCAAATTATACCAGCTCACATTCACCGACTCATCCTTTATCAATGGCGACATTCTATCAAAATTAGCGTTGGCATTTGTAAGAAGTGCTAGTGCAATAGGATCGTGGACAGGTTGCCCACATAAATTTGAGATGTTTGGGCTTTCATCTCTTGTATGCAAAGTAAATGGAATCCCACTCTACAATCTATCTTTTGATAAATCCTAAAGGACATTGTTTGAGTTGACCATGTAAACCCTAGATAATGATTCAGAAGTATTTGAAAATAGTATAACCGAAGAAATGTTCACTAAAACACATGGTATCATTGTACTAGACTTGTCTGGCACCCAAGATATTAGTATAGTACGAACGGGGAGTGTGCGTTTAGAGTGAATATTTTCCGACCCATTAGCTGAGAGTATAGCACTAATCTCGCTAAATCAATTTGAAACCTATTGGGAAATCACTCCCGAAGGCAGTGTTCTACTAGACCTTGCACCATGAACACTAGTCAAATAATCAATGTATTTAATATGGACCCCTAAATGTCCAAATACAGACCTTATTGTATACCATCGGACTTCCTTGGAAAAAGTCAAAATGTAAAGAATGCCATTATCATTGTTAATAGCAGTCCGTCGATTGTGAAGACACTGGCTGTGCATCTTTCAAACAATGAAGACTATTGAATTTTTTTATCCTCTCGGTCTATCCTAGACATTCTACACTCCACACATCAACCACTATATTGAAATCTGGGGCAAACTTTTATTCAAAACCGGAAGAGAGTGCAGGATCTAACGACTAAAAGTTGCGGTTTTCATGAGCTAATATATTTCATCTTCAGATGTCGTGGTTATACTTATAAGAAGTTTCTCAGCATTTACGTAGACAATCCACGTCTGAACGACTTTATGCTGGAAAATATGCTCTCAGACCTGTATAATATTGATTTTAGTGCCCTACGTGTAAAGTTTTTTAAAAATGTATGTAAATTTCTTTATTTAAAAAAAAATGTATACAAAAAAACAAAGTCTTTATTCTTCAATTTATATTCTTCTTGTTCTTCTTTTGTGTATAGGCAACTGTCGTGAACCACTAATATTGGTAATTCATTTGAAGTCACTGTATATTGATTTTGATTGGCTGCAAAGTCAGGGTCACATTTTCTACAGTACAATGGTAACTTCACTCTTATCATATCTCTTTGCATATTCATTGATATTATTTGCATTGATATTCTGAAATTCACGTATTTCAAGTGAAATACGTGAAACACTAGTCAAATAGTCAATGTATTTAATATCGACCCTTACATGTCCAAATACGGATCTTATTGTATACCATCGGACTTCCTTGGAAAAATTCAAAGTACAAACAATACCATTAACATGGTTAATAGCAGTCCGTCGATTGTGAATACTGGTCATTGGCTGTGCATCTTTCACCCAATCAAGACTATTGAATTTTTTTATCCTCTCGGCCTACTCTATGCATTCTACACTCCACACATCCACACTCCAAACTCCACACTAAAAGTTGAGGTTTTCATGCGCTACTATATTTAATCTTCAGATGTCGTTGTTATACTTATAAACAGTTTCTCAATATTTATGTAGAGAATCCACGTCTGAACGGCTTTATGGTGGAAAATATGCTCTCAGACCTGTATAATATTGATTCTAGTGCCCTATGAATAAAATGTTTTAAAAATGTATTTAAATTTGTTTATTAATAAAAATAAATGTATACACAACAACAAAGCCTTTATTATTCACTTTAGATTATTTTCTTCTTCTTCTTCTGTGCATACGCAACTCTCGTGAACCACTAATGTTGGTATATCATTTGAATTCACTGTACGTTGATCTTGTTTGGCTGCAAAGTCAGGGTCACATTTTCTATAGTACAATGTAACTTCACTCTTACCATATCTCTTTGTATAGTCAATGATACTATTTGCATTCATATTGTGAAATTCACTTATTTCAATTTGTCTATTTGAAGCAATATCACATACAGTATTTTCAAATGATGAATCACATTCTGTAATAGCCAAATAAAAATCACTAGGTTAATAGTCATAATAGGCAGTGTCGTCACAACGATGACATTGAAACCAAATTGTCTTGTTACCCCAACAGTTGAATTGTAGACCTGATTTTTCCTCCAAAAAAATTTAAAACCACGACAATACCAATGTCGTAGAAATAAAATAAAATCTAGTTTAGGGTTCTTTTCAATCATACCAGGATAAGTATTCTCCCACTGATCACATTTGTCATAGTGACAATTGGAGCATAGTTGCCCTCTAGGGTGAGAGTCACAAATCTCTTCAAGACATGAATTACAGCCTTTAATTTGTACTGCGTATCCTCTATGTAATTTACATGGATTGCATAGTTTACACTTTTCATTATATTCATCAATAATTGTACAATTCTCACATGATGACCAACTACCAAGAGTATACATACGTAGTGGAAATGTATAGAACATTTTTTTTTTGTTTCCAGTGTCAACTCACTCACAGCTAAAATGAAACTGAACTACGTTTGATAAATTCAGAGGGGGAGAGATAGGAGTAACTTTATGACGTTACATAACCTGTTGTGAAGGGAGAGTAATCAAGACAGAATATGTGGCATTGTATTCAAAAGTATATCCACGATATTATTTTGATTTTTTTCGTTTAATATATCAATAAATTGAGTAAAAGCATTTGAGCCATATCGTAAAAGCTGCATACAATAGTCCAACGGTGGAGAATTATTTTCCATTTTATTGTCGAGTTTTCTGTGAGAAAATATTATCCGTTGAAGAGATAACTCGAGAAAATCATAATCTAGAATCAAACGTTTTTCCATATTCACAATATTCGATATAATTCTCTCTTTCTCAAATTCATTCATTTTTCAATCCTAACACTCTCACTGCTGACTCTAGACTAACCTTGATTCGTTCTACTTCAAGAATATTCGCTTACTTACTTTAAAAGAAATTTAACAAAAAGAAAGAGAACATTGTCGATAAAATTGTCAAAACAATTTTATTGTGTGCGTGTGAGCATAATTACAACAATAATATAGTACACATACAGTTACTGATATAACTTATTGTCCTCGATATACTTCACTATTTCATTTAAAGCACTTTGAAGTTTATGTATATGTACTAAAACGACTTTCGCAGCAAAGCATAATTGGTCGTCCAATTTAAATTTACTCAAAGATCCAAAGCGTCTTCTGCCATGGGCGGAATGAACCGTCACCTCGGGCGAAAACCAAACATCAGTCGTACAACGAAGCTGCGAATTTTCAACGCCCTCGTCGGCTCTGTGATGCTCTATGGAGCTGAAACGTGGCAAGCTTCAGCCGCAATCCTCAAGGCAATTGATGTCTTTCAGTCGAAGAGCCTGAGGAGGATCGAAGGTCTACGATGGCTCGACTTCGTCAGCAATGAGAAGCTGCTGCAGCTCACCAAGCAGTCTTAGTTTTCGACCCAAGCAGCCGAGCATACATTACGATGGTTCGGACACCTTCTTCGAATGCCTCCACACATACCCGCGAAAACGATCCATGACTTCGACCCTGTCAAAGCCGGTTGGAAGCGACCTCGCGGCCAACCGAAAAAACGATGGTCTGACAGC
The DNA here is from genome assembly GCF_049724085.1 of Artemia sp. Qi Xiang Cuo. NCBI lineage: Eukaryota > Metazoa > Arthropoda > Branchiopoda > Anostraca > Artemiidae > Artemia > Artemia sp. Qi Xiang Cuo. Next base: position 64,813,735 of record NC_142802.1, on the reverse strand, counting down.
CTGTCCGAGTTCCTGACGATGGCAAATATCAGGTTGAGCGATGTGCAAACGCTTGCCATGGACCGAAGTGGATGGAGGAGGCAGATATCACTCTCTACGCCGAGCAGCGCCCGGCAGGAGACATAAGTCAAGTCAAGACACAAACAGCAGGCAAAACTATAAAGTCTTAAAAAAACGTAAAGATCTAAAGTATTACTTTCTATTTCCCTGAAAAGACTATGTCAATATAAAACTAACAGAAATTAATTAAAAAAACTTTTTCCCACAAAACAAGTTTTTCAAAGAAAAGTAAAGATATCCATTAAGACAAAAATGAGCAAAAATAAAATAAAATAATCTACCAAGCGTGAAACTTCCACAAATCAGCATCGATAAATAAATGAAACCAAAAAGAACATACATTACAATAAATAACAGAGTCAAACTCAGAAACGAGCAGAAATTACCATGAGTAAGGCTCAAAACCCCTATACCTTTCCAAGGCCAGAACATAATTTGCACTTTACTGAATGAAATACAAATGAATGTTTATTATCAGTTTAAATACGTATACTTATATTTAGTAATCAAAATATTGATATTATTTGATTTATTGAACTTATTGAACTAAAAAAATTATATTTTTTCAGTAAAGTGCAAATTACTGATGTAAAGATGATGTAATTAAAGATGTAACTGATAACTTGGAAAGTTTTTGAATCTTGCTATTTCATAGGTAAAACTCTACTCTAGCTATGGCCCCTACCCCTTTAACTCATGCACCCTGACATTAAAATGAGTTTTTGAAGAATTTTTTTTTAACCCTTAACATAGCTTTATCGAAAGATTAATGCAAAATTGATATAAAAAACAAACTTATTGAAAGCATAACATAAAAATTCTTATACAACCTAATAATAAAGAAATTTGATGTAAATTGATAACTTTGAGATTTTTTGCTAGTTCATGGAGAATATTGCTAGTTCATAAAAAACCCTATGCACCCTGAGACTAAAATATGGTTTTTGAGAAAAGTGTATTTGTTTAACCCTCAAAAACGCTTTATCGAAAGGTTAAGGTAAAATTGATATAAAAACCAACTTATTACAAGTATAACATAAACATTCTTATAAAACCTAATAATAAAGAAATTTGATGTAAATCAATAGCTTGGAAAGCTTTGAATCTTGTTATTTCATAGGTAGAACCCTATGCACCCTTAGATTTTGCTTTATCGAAAGATTAAGGTAAAATTGATAAAAAAAACTTATTGCAAGCATAACATAAAATTTTTTATTAATTATAAATAAATTTTGTGTAAATTGATAACTTGGAAAGTTTTGAATCGTGCTATTTTATAGGTAAACCCCTAAGACCTACTCTAGCTATATCCCCACCCCTTTAACTCATGGACCCTGAAACTCAAATGTGTTTTTTAAGAAAAATTTATTTATTTTAACCCTTAACATAGCTTTATCGAAAGATTAAGGCAAAATTGATATAAAAAACAAACTTATTGCAAGCATAACGTAAATATTCTTATACAATATAAGGAATTTTATTTTAATTAATAACTTGGAAAGTTTTGAATCTTGCTATTTCATTGAAAAGACCCTAATCTAGGTGTATCTACACCCCCCCCCGTAATCCATACACCCTGAGACTAAAATGTGCTTTTTAAGACAAATGTATGTTCTTAACTCTTAACAAAGATTTATAGAAAGATTAAGGTTAAATTGATATAAAAAACAAACTTATTGCACGCATAACAAAAAATTCACATGCAAAACCCTACTCTAGTTATACCCCACTCCCCTAACTCATGCTTCCTGACACTGAAATGTAGTTGTTGGGGTTCCACCCCTTGTTTCTTTTCTTTTCAGATAAATGACCTATTTTCTTTTCTGAAATCATATTTGCCTACAAGATAATTGTAATCATAAGTTGAACTCTCGTTGCTAAGCTAGGTTCTTTGGCAATAAGTAAGCTTTGAAGTTAAATTCTATTTTGGTCTTCCGGGTCTTTCCCATTGAAAGACAAAAGTACGGAAAAGTAGAAGAGATTTGAATGTTGATTTAGAGGATTGCCAGGGCCAAGCGAAGGTCCACCCCTATGCAAAATTTGTTGCACAGAACCAATGCTTTAATAGTAGTCTAAGTAGTCTAGTAGTCAATATACCCTGGAGTAGGGTATATTGTAAATTGGGTAATAACATACCCTATATTTACAGAATCGCTGTGGTAAGCACAGGCATCCCATTATAATATTTGGCCCCAGAAGGACTTTTCCCTCCAGTAAGTGGTGTAGCACCATTTTTGCACCAACAAGTGATAACACCCGTACCTTACCAGCCCGAATACTGGTAGCAGCAAGAAAGGTGCTATCGGTAAGCTATCTGATAGTAAATGAATTCCGCGTTTTCGAAGAAACAAGTTAATTTAGTCTACATGGTAGACTATTGTTATTGTATCATGAAGAAAGAAAAAAAAATCAAGATTACGAAGATCTTAGTGGGCTCTGCCAAGTTAGACAAAATAATAAAAAAAAAATTATGAATCAATATATCGCGCAACTAATTAGTGTGCAAAAATAACAGGCTAATTGAGACGCAGTGTAGGAGAAAGGGTATAACCCCCTTTCATCACCTCCTTTCATTAAGGTTTGGGCTGAGCCTAAACGGAAATTAGAGAAAATTTAGAAAAAAAATCGAGAAAATTAAAAAAATGACCTTTTTTCGCGGGAACAGTTAGACAATAATAAAAAGAAATAACGTGAAATTAATTGAGTTTAGAGTTTACAGTGGGGGAATCTTCTCCTTATTAGAAAGTATTACAGGGTTTAAGAACGGATAAGAAAAAAGTGACAGTCGGGTTATTATCTGAGTGAATTGGTGGACTTAGATATAATCTTCAGTGACGAAGGTTATAAGAATATTGAAGACAGGAAATTAGGAGAAATTGTCAGTTTTGTGTGCACATTGGATAAGGAAGGGGAGAGGCTTCTGTCCTATTGAGTGATTGGCCTAAGAGGAGATTATATTTGGAGTACGAGTATCCAGGGAGGATTCGTGATTTGTTTTACAGGGTAGTTCTCCTGTTTTAGCTTTAGTCCAGCTAATTCACTAGTTGAATATTCGTGCTGTTTTTTAGTTTATTTTCTTGTCCAACCCCTATTAATTCGTTTTTCGGAGATATATTTCACTCGTGTAAAATTGATTGCTGTGAAAGAAGTCGCTAATCTCTAATGAAGTCTAGATATTCCGGTTATTTGAAAAATTTTTGAATCTTATTACGCGGGGATAATAATTCACAATAGTAGCCTAATTGCGTACCATAATTTTTGCGTGTGGCAGTTTTTTAGCTTACCTTGACTTACTTGACTTAACACTCTTAGTCAGAAGGGTCGCCAGCGTAGAGGGAACTGCTTGGCAGCGCTGTCAGTCTTCTCCAAGCAGCCCTGTCCAGGGCCAAGGATGGTGCCTCATTTGAGTAAATGTTGCGGTTGAAGAGGCGTTGATTTATAACGTCAGCCCATCTGGTGTACTGTCTCCCGCGAGTACGTTTCCAGACAATCGAGGGATTGAATTCCTATATTATCCTCGCAGGAATAGTTGGTGGGAGGTGGAGTAAGCAGCCATACCATCTTCGAGAGCCAGCTTCAATTTGGCTGGAGAGGTTTGCTAACTTGAAAGTCCACAGGATCTCATTATTGCGGATCTTGCCATACCATTTGAAGCCATGAACTCGACGTAGGTGTCAGTTTGGATGGCATCGACCTTTATTAGCTGTGTCTGGGTTATCGCCCATGTCCCAGAAGAGTACAGCATGATGCTTGATACTGTGGCTTTTTAGATACGGCTTTTGAAAAGCGACTAATTTGCGGTTTGTTGAAGACTGCTCTCAGGAGCCGTCCAAATACAAAGTTTGCCGTAGCTGATCAAAGTTTGCCGTAGCTGGCTCAGATCTCGGCTTCAATTTTGTCATTTGATGATATAATTTATCCGAGATAAGTGAACTGCCTTACCAATTCAACAGCTTGGCCATTGATTGCAATAGTTAAGGGTGTTGCCGATGCGATCTTTTCTATGGCATAATCTTCCTTTTCTTCCAGTTGATTTGCAGCCCAACTTCGGAGGCAGTGGAGGAGAGCGTCTCGAGTGCACACTTAAGTTGGTTGAGATTTTTGCTAAGGACGGCTATATTGTCGGCAAAGTCAACATCAGAAAAAGCCCTCCCGGCATAACTTATGCCAAAAGGGTGGGAATGATGTGTCTCGTTCAAAATGTGGTCGATGACGAAGTTAAATAGCTCAGGTGCAGCAGCGCAACCTTGCCGTACACCATTTTTTATCGGGAAGGAAGAAGAAAGCTTCCTGTTAACAAGGACGGCACTTTCTGTGCTGCTGTAGAGTTCTCTAAAGAGGCAGACTATCTTTGTTGATAGGCCCGCAGGTTTCAAGATTAGCCAAAGGGACTGCCTGTCAACAGTGTCAAAGGCAGAACGAAAGTCAATGAAAGCTATGTAAGCTTTTTTGTTGAATTCCATTGTCTTCTCAACGATCTGTCTGACCGTATGAATCTTTTCAGTGGTCGATCTTCATGGCATGAATCCGGCTTGTTGAGGATGGCGCAAAGCATTTAGGATAATTATTGCACGTTTCAACAGGAGCATTGCAAACAGCTTTCCAGGAACAGAGAGTAGGGGGATATCACGGTAATTGCTGCAATCCGTCTTCCTGCCCTTGTGCTTAAACACTGGCACGATCATTCCCTTCTTCCAGTCTGACGGTATAACTTCAGTATGCCAGATTACGCTGAACACCTTCTCCAACCAAAGTATCATTGCAGCGCCACCCGTAGTAAGTAGATCTGGAGCGATGCCACAGTTGCCAGCTGTTTTATTGCTTTTTAGTTTCCTCACATCCGATTTAATCCCCTCAGGAGAAAATTCGGCGTCGTTGTGGGCAAGGGTAGCTTCTGGCAACACGCCCTGGGTCACTGCAGTCGGGTGGATCTGAATTTAGCAGCCTATTAAAGAGTTTTTCCCAGAGACCAACCCATTGATACTGATCGTATATAGTTTCTCCATTCACTTCTTTCAGGCTTGGGACGTCATAGCATGTTGGCCAGTAAACTCGCGCAGGATCTTAAATGTTGCGCCTATGTCTTTCTTTTGGGCTCATTGCTCGAGCTTAGCAGCTTTACCCGCAATGAAGTCTTTCTTTTCCTTATGAAGCAAGGGGTTGCGTTGTTTGTTGAGCTGTCTGTAGAGTGTCATATTTCCTCGTAATCTCGCTCGTCGTCTCTGCTCAATTATTTCAAACGTCTGGTTGTTAATCCACTCTTTCTTCTTTCGGGGCTTCGAGCCCACAACTTCGGTAGCTGCTCTGAGAATATTGTCTTTGAAATTGGTCTATGCTGATTCGCTTTCTGAACACAGCTGGAGTGCCTCGAAGCGGTTAGAGAATTCAACCATATACAACTCGCGAACTGCGGGATCTTGCTTCAGTCGAGAGGTGTCTATCTTCTTGGTGGATGAGGAGTTACTCTTATTGGCCCTCAGCCTGAGTTTTATCCTTGCAGAGAAGAGACGATGGTCGGCATTGCTGAGCTCGGCACCCCTGTATGAGCGGCAGTTCTGGACAGACGAAAGCCAGCGTCGTCGAACAATGATGTAATCAAGCAATTTTATTGTCCTGCCATCATTGTTGTACCATGTGTACTTCGCAATGTCTTTTCTCACAAACCAGGTAATTGTGACTGATAGAGCGTGGGTGATGCAGCAATTAATCAGCCGCTCACCATTATCATTCAGAGCGCAAACTGCCACAGGTCCAACAGCAGCATCGTACAGACCAGAGCTGTTGGCCACACCAGCGCGAAAATCTCCTAGGACTAGGAGGTAGTCGTGTGGAGGTACGGAGAAGATCTCAGAGGTTAGTACCGCATAGAAGTCGTCCTTATCTTCATCTTGGGCCTGGTTTGTCGGTTCATAGCAGATAAGAACAGTTAACTTCCCGTGCTTGCCGTCGATTCTCACTCTCAGTAGACGTAGTGAGATAAGCGTAAATGACAATAGGGCTTTTCGAGCTAAATTGTTGAGAACAAGGCTGACTCCTCCTCTTTTTTGGTTTCCACCAGACCAAAGCAGTGTCCGCCCTTCTCCAATATGTTCTTTTCCACTTTCTGTAAGGTGAGTTTCTTTTATTCCTGTGATTGACACTTCGTATCTTCTTAGTTCATTTGCTAAAAGAAGCCTAGAACCAGGCTGGTTCAGCGTCAGGACATTCCAGGTAGTAAAATTAAAGCCACCTTGGTCAACGATGTTCAAAGCGGTACGTCCTTGGGCAGGCATGGGTCCAATTGGGATAGTGGATGGGGCATCCGAGGCTGTATATTCATTTCCTTTCGTAGCAAGTTATTTCAGGAGGAGGGTTACTAGCCCACAAGTCCAGCTGATCTATGAGGGTTCCTTGGTAGCTAAGGAGATAACGATTAATTAGCAGTAAGCTATGAATGCTAAATGACTGCCTCTGCGCAGAAGGCTGAAGAAAACACGTCCCCCCATAGATTTTACCACGATTGACTAATTAATTAAGAGGTAATTTAATCGAGAAGGAGTATACGCGGTAAAAATGAGATACCGACAAGTACATATCAAGGTGAAACACTCACTGTGCCAGAGAAAAAGGAGACAAAATTTATTGTACGCGCTTTTCCTCGTAAAGTTCGAGAAATTTTAGTACAATATGAAAAACCAAATGTTGGAATTCAGTTCCCATTTAATGACGAAATATTTGTTTCTGCAGTAAAAGTAAAGAAAACTAAAAGAGAGAAAAAGGATGTAAAGTGGAAAGACAATAAAGAAAGGTAGTCAAAGATGATGGACACTAGATTCCAATTAAAATTTCATGACGATTTATTTAATACTACGACAAAAGAAAAGAAAATTAAAAAAGAGAAAAGAAATATTAAAAGGAATTACAATAAAGAAATGCAGTCAAAGATAGTAGACACTAGAGTCCAATTCAGATTTAATGATGATTTATTATTTTGCGCAAATGACAAAATTGAGAAAAGTAGAGATGAAAAGAGAAATCCAGAAAAGAGACAAAATTTGCAGATTCAGCCTGCAGTGGCGAAAAATAAAAAATTAGATGAGCTGTTCCTAGCTAACATAAATAATAGGGGGGACAAAGAGGTCCAAGACCCACCTAGAAAATTACAAAATTACAATAAAACAAAAAAGCTTAGGAGGGAGGAAAAGGCCCATGACAGATTAAGAGAAACTACAGATAATCATGAAATAGAATCGTGTTGTCAACAACGGGTTACGGAAAGGTTGGGAGGTACTGATTTTTGGTTGGATTCAAGAAGTTTGGGAAAAAATTTGAGACTTGTTTTATCAATTCAAAAGAGATTTTGATCCTTTATGAGAGGAAGGAGTCCCTTGAGGAAGATCCCTGCGGGAAGACGTGAAAGATAGCCCTTTCCCTCAATGCACAACTGGCGGACAAGTTGTGATCCCTTTACTGCGGCCTTTAATTTCCAGCCTTCAGTTTCATCTTCGGCCCATATTGACGACCATTTTTCATTCAATTATTTTAGGGGATGGGACCCAGAAAAAAGCGATTCATGGTTCACTCAAAGTTTTACTTCATTTCCCTATACCCCTATCGTTTTCACTGGCCTTTGTATTTTCGGCCTTGGATTACTTCAAATTATGCCAAGGGGCAATTTAAATTTTAATTGAGATGTGAAGAAAGAAGACAATTGGATTTTGTAGAGCTGAAGTTCAGTGTTCTGTTTGTAAGGGTGGACCAGCGTGGCGCATAGCTGGTCATTTATCTTACGGGGAGAGGTGTTGGGGTTCCACCCCTTGTTTCTTTTCTTTTCAGATAAATGACCTATTTTCTTTTCTGAAATCATATTTGCCTACAAGATAATTGTCAGTCATAAGTTGAACTCTCGTTGCTAAGCTAGGTTCTTTGGCAATAGGTAAGCCTTGAAGTTAAATTCTATTTTGGTCTTCTGGGTCTGGGCCATTAAAAGACAAAATTACGCAAAAGTAGAAGGGATTTGAATGTTGATTTAGGGGATTGAACAGGGCCAAGCGAAGGTCCACCCCTATTCAAAGTTTGTTGCACAGAACCAATGTTTTAATAGTAGTCTACATTGAGACCCCATATGGGGAGTCTGTTTTTTTTTACATTTTATATTTTTTGTGAACTTCTTTTGGACGATTACAAGTAATCTATTTTCGACAGCTGTGTAGACTATTTTTCCAGGAACCCAGACAGGGTAGGAAAAGAGTTGCGAGAAATACCGTCATTATCATATCGACAGGGAGGGTTCTTTTACCTTCCAAGGAATAAGCTAAAGAATTTAGTGGTGATCCGGGTTGGGTGCACCCTTGGCCTTAGAGTTTGGCCATTTGACTGTTCGATCACGTTACCATACCCTGGGGCAGGGTATATTGTAAATTGGGTATTAACATACCCTATATTTTCTGAACCATGGGAGTAAGCGCGGGGATCCCATTATAATATTTGGCGCCAGAGAGGTTGCCCCTCCAGTAAGTGGTGTAACATCATTTCTGTACAAATAAAGGGTGACACCCGTACCTTACTACCCGAACAGTAGTTTTTAAGAAATATATATTTTTTAAACCTAATATACCTCTATCGAAAGATTAAGGCAAAATTGATATAAAAATTCATGTTATGCAAGTTATGTTATGCATGAATCATGATATGTTATGCAAGCATAACATAAAAATTCTCATATAAATTAAGAAATTTCGTATAAACTGATAACTTGGAAAGTTTTGATTCTTGCTATTTCATCGCTAAAACCCTACTCTAGCTATATACCCACTCCCCTTAACTCGTTCACAGTTTTACTAAAATGTGGTTTTTAAGAAATATGTATTTTTTTCAATTCCTTAACATAGCTTTATCGAAAGATTAGACAAAATTGACATGAAAAACAAACTTATTGCAAGCATAACATAAAAATTCTTATACAATCTAACAATATATAAATTTGGTGTAAATTGATAACTTGGAAAGTTTTGAATCTAGCTTTTTTATAGGCAAAACCCTACTCTAGCTATATTCCCATCCCCTTAATTGATGCAACCTGACACTAGAATGTGGTTTTTAGAAAATAAATATTTTTTTTCCCTATGAAATAAAGGAATGGGTGGCTACTTGAAAACACCATCCTGGCCTCTAGTTTAGACTGTATATCCATTCTTGATCATACCGGTTTTTAGAAAATAAATATTTTTTTTCCCTATGAAATAAAGGAATGGGTGGCTACTTGAAAACACCATCCTGGCCTCTAGTTTAGACTGTATATCCATTCTTGATCATACCTTATTCGTCTAGCATAGTAGATTTTAAATTTAGCGAAATAATTTTAAAATCTATGACCATCTTTAACCGACTGCAAAAAAAGTATGCAAAAAAGAATGCAAAAAAAAAGAATGCAAAAATGCTCTTTTATCTTTGTTTGTGTGATAACGTATTGTGAAGTTGGCATTTTTCTTATTATTACTATTGTAAGTAATGAGGCTTCTGCTGCATAAAGCGTAATACTTAGGCTCATTCAAAATGTGATTTTAGTAATACTAAGATTTAAATTAATACAATCTAGTATGCAGGTGCGTCTAATAGAGCAATAGAAACGAGGAATTTTCATTAAAACCTCTCAGAAATATTTCTTAATATGGCTTAAATTTACCTGCTAGAATTCCCGCATGTCTTTAATTCGTGCTTCTGTTTGCTTATATTTTATAATTTATAAGCTTTTCACGTTTGGTTTTCCGTTTGTTGACTTTTAATTGCTTTTTTTTTATTTTATTATTTGTAATGTTTTTAATTAACCAAATGTTTATATACAATAAAAATCTGTGTATTTCAGATTTAGTGTCCTAGGATAAATCTTTAATGCGTAAATATTTAAGCAATGAAACATCTAAGGTCAATGCTATGTAACAGCAAACTGATTCAATACCTATCTTAACCTGTCTAGATCATTTTAGAAAATTAATAGAGTGTATCAAGCAGGTGCATCTAATAGAGCCAAATCATTAGCATTGGGATGCTTGGGCGCTCAGATGTGGAACGGGTTGGAAACATGAAATCTGTTCAATCGTTCTAGAAAGCGGGCAGGGAGTTCTCTGTGCGTGGAATAGCAATTGCTAAGCCTATTAATCTATCCTGATTCATTGTTGATCTTAGATTTAGATATTCAGATTTGTATTGGTTTTAGCTTAAAAAATGGTCTCTCTCCAAAAGTAAGGCTTACTGGATTTGTAAAGAATAGGCTAAATCGAAGGGTCGAAAAAAATTGTTCATTTTTATGCCAGCGTGGGGTCCTTTTAAACGCGGGACCTGATTGAGCCCAATCATTCCAATCAATCGCTCTTTGTCCGACCCTGTATTCCGTATATAAAGAGGTTGTCCCCCTCCTCAATACCTCACTCTTTACGCTAAAGTTGGACGCTTTGTCCCAATTTTTCTAAGACCGGCTCCTGAAACACAAGGGCCGTTTAATTAGAATAGGAAGGTTGTTGAAAAGGGCTAAAAGCTTTAGAGTGAAAAGCAAGGTATTGAGGAGGGGTTGGAAACTTTTGTATACGGAATAATTTCTGCTCGTTTTTAGTTCTAATGCTGCTCCTTACTTTCAGTTAATTTTGTTTTTATTTAATTTACTCTACGAGGCCAGCTAATCTTTATTGGCATGCGTATATCTGTCTAGCAGCCTGTGGGTATATCGGTGGGTATATGCGTATATCTGTCTAGTATGGGGAAAATGAATGGAAATTGAAGACACTTTGCTTGTTAGATCGTGAAAGGGTGGACCCTTTCCACCCTTTATATATAATTACTTATGTATTATATATAATTAATTTTAGAAAATGTTAAGAAAGTCTTCTAAGAAAAGTAAAGACACACATTAAAACTAGAACGAGTAAGATAGAGTAAAATAATAATTCAAATTTCAAACAGACAGCTAAAACGATCAGGAATTAAATGAAATTCATGTCAGATATCGGATATAACTATGGAGAATACAGACACCAAAAATCGACATAAATTAAATGAGTAATCAACTCAAACTTTAAACTAACAGGACAAACTACCACAAATAAGATGAGGGTACCGCCCCCTTAAAGGTTCTAAGGAACAGAACGGCATTCGTGCTTTAAGAAAATGATTTCTATTGGTATGTCCTTTATTTGTCAAAAGATCAACAGCGACACCAAAACAAAATAAAATGACGTTACGAATTAGGGTCTAAAAATAAAGGCTAAGCTAAATAAGAGTCTGGCCACACTCTACTACCGCCTTTGTCTCTCAAAACCCCTAAAAGCGTTGAGTATCATTTGCGATTAACTGAGCACGATGTGTATTTTAGACAATGTGGCTTTTAAGATTCAAAGCATCAGCAATAACAAAAGAAGAAAATTACAATAGTTATCGAACGGTTAAAAGAACGAAAAAACTTTTAGAATTTACTGATTTTTGGATCAGTAGTTCTTAAAATGTTCAAGAACCATTTTGGTTGAGATCTGATTGCATAGACTGTAGAAACCACTATTTTGGAAAAAAAATGGATTCTGAGTAGTATAGCAATTACAAAACTAAATAGGATATTATCTATAGGTCTAGCTGTAGCTGACACGATCGTTCTTCTAGCAGCGCTGTTTATAATCTTTCTTCCGACACTGTGCGCATTTGGCGTGATAAGGATACCCTGCCCTTTAATATATTACATGATGCCATGGAGTTACTTCATAGGACTTACTGCTCAAACCTGTTCAACATATTTAACAGTAGCTGTGACACTGGAAAGGTAATAACAGCTATTCGAACCATTTTTTGGTAAAAAAGTATGGTTAAAAATAGAAAAAGAAAAACCACTTTCCCATACTTCTCCGTTGAAAGTGTGTTTTAATTCCACTGGCTTATTTTGTGACACATTTATTACCATGATATTTCTTAACGTCAAAAAGAAAATTCTAACAGCCCAATCCTTATCTGTTGTTGTATTTGACTGTTTTCCTTTGTTAGATCCTGAGTCGGTAAAAGGAACGCAAACAGCTGATTGGTTCTTTTGTATGAAATATTAAGCCAGTTGGAAGAATGAAGTTTTTTAGCCAAAAGTGTTTTTTTAAATTAAACTCCTCGATTTTTTTTTTTAGGCATGATTATAACCATACATTTTTTTTAAACTGCCTCAAAGCCAGTCAAAATGGTCATGGAAGGATGGTGTAGTATATGCATTATTATTTTTTTTTTCATTTACCACATTCACCATCTTTCTTTCACTACTATTTTCTTTACTTATCACATAAATCTCTTTTAAACCCCACTCCTCTTTCCTTTAATATATTATGTTCTTCAGTATAGTATATGTTGTAATTATGCTTACTCCATAGTATCAAACTGTTCAACATATTTAAAGGTAGCTTCGACTCTAGTAGTAAGTCGTATAAAGGTTTGAACCCTACGCCTAAGGCATAGATATGTATGTAGGTTTTCAACGAATTGGGGTTACCAGGGTCATTTGCAAAGAGGTAGCATTTCTATAGTAATTTGAAAAATCATATGGAATTTGCTTGATGGTATATACTTTGCGTACGCGCCCGTACAAACAGTTTTTTTTTCTGTTAATTTTACTTCTACTGGTCATTACACTCTTTGCCAGGTAATGACGCAATTTAAAAATTTCAGTCTACTGGTAAATACAACTTTGCCAATAGTATTTACGCAATTTAAAATTTAAATTTCTTTTTTTTTTTTTTTTTTTTGTGATAAAGAAAAAACGGTGTATCTTTTTTATTTGCCAATTATTTTTTTTATATATTAAGGTTTAATATTATATTCTAAAACATTTTTTAATATTTTATATTTGAGATAACGCTACAAGCATTTTTTGTAAAAAACATTTACATACAAAAATTGATAATTCTAAGCAATTTCTGGTGAGTAAAAAAAATAATCTCATTATTGTATTAAAAGGAAATTGTCTTGTCATTAAGTTAAGCGTATTAATTGTTACAAAAGCTTCCCTTTTTGAGTTTCGGTTGTTTCCTTACTTATAGCTCGTTATAATGTACTGCTGGAAAATGTATTTCAGTGATATTTTAGATCTTAGTAGGCCAATGATGCTTTTAGTCTTTAGAAGAAGAAGAATCAAAACAATTTATAATCTATGCTGCTTACGGGGATTGACCGAGTCATGTTAATTAACTTTTCCACTTCTTAAATTTCTATTTATACATTTGATTGAAATCTGATAGTTTAAAGAGGAAAAATGCTGTTATACCAAAGAGTTTAATAATTTCTGACTAAATTGACTTTGAGTTTCACAAAATATTCATAACCGCATGATTAGTAACAATTTTACGCTTGAGTATGCAAATAGGAGGCTCGCTGAAGGAAGTGTCAGTGACCGTATAATCATTAATAAGAAAAAACAAATCTGTTATTATTCTAAAAAAAAAAAAATCTAAATTTATAACAATTAGTATTTTATCTTTATAATAAAGTAAAATACAAATATTTATTTAATTGAAAAAAAAAAAATGTTTTACACTACTTTAGATGCCTAACATAAACTAAATTATTTTACAAACTCAAAATGCATTTTTGCTACATGCTAAATTTTTGTCTTTTTTTTTTTAAAGGAAGAAGATACGTGCAATAAACCCCTTCTGAAAAGAAAGCAAGATTGAGCGAAGGTATATTAATGCAAGCTGCAAGAGC